>NW_026634169.1:0-69630 GCF_024868665.1 Triplophysa rosa
CGCTTTCCCCGCTTGCGTCTTTTAGAGCGTTTGTACAGAGCTGCCGCTCCTCCGAGTAAAATGTCCAGTAAGACGTCTGAATTTTCAAAATTAGGGAAAAGATTGATAGAAGGGCATTGCTTAATGTTAAGCAATTCGTCCCTGGTAAAAGTGATTAAAGAAGAGTAGCTTAAAACAGGAAAAACGAACAAAAAAGACATAAGTACTAGAGCACTCCAAACCGAGGCAGCCATCCGCGGCGCCATCTTGTCATCAGGAATGAGTACATCAGAGGGACAGCACATGTGAGATGTTTTGGAGACAAAGTTAGAGAGGCCAGGTTGAGATGGTTTGGACATGTTCAGAGGAGGGAGAGTGAATATATCGGTAAAAGGATGCTGAGGTTAGAGCTGCCAGGCAGGAGGCCGAGAGGAAGACCAAAGAGGAGGTTTATGGATGTAGTGAAGGAGGACATGAAGGTAGTCGGTCTGAGAGAAGAGGATGCAGGGGATAGGGCAAGATGGAGGCAGATGATTCGCTGTGGCGACCCCTGAAGGGAACAGCCGAAAGGAAAAGAAGAAGATGCAGTATTATGTTTACTTGCTCACTTCTTCATACAAGGCCTGTGTTTGAACAAACAAAGGAACCTTTCCACAATGGACTAAAACAAAGATGTAATTTTTGTTGTACACAAATTGCCCGCAAAACTTGCCATTTTAGAGCCCATAATAGCTAAACAAGCAAATCCAACCTGCGGTGAAAACATGTAGGAAGAGTTTAAAACCAGCCATGGTTTCAGCTATAGGGGTGAAATGTAAATATTTTATATAAAAATCCCCACACACAGGATCAATCCACTTGATGTTTACAGCCGTCTCGTTCATCTAATGTCTGACTACATGTGTTTCTCCTGCAGTCTGTGTGATTTTAGGACAGTCCCACACACCTGCACAACAAGTAAACATCCATGAACTCGATTTAACACATGAAAAATGGTCAAGGCATGTGCATTCAACAAAACATTTTATTATGTAATAACATCCAAATGTTGGATCAGTGTGAATTAGCCGTTCCTTCACCCATCCATTAAAACAAACAATGCACGCACACACACATTTTAGCTGATAAGTCTTCTAGGCAGGGGTGTCAAATTCTAATGTATTAAGGGCCATGCTGAGGGTTGGTAATAAATTCAGGGGCCAGACATACATTTTACAGCATTCTTTTGTTTAATGAATAAATGTAAGTGTACTAGTAACTGCATAAAACTATTAATTAAAATAACAAAGTTTTAACTTCATTTTTCGAGATACTTCAGAACTTCATAATGCAACACATTTTTGTCACATGCAGTATCTTTTTTTTCTCAAAACAAAACAAGAAATTTACAGCAAAACTGTATGATAGAGCAAAACAGTCAACAAGTTGTCTGATATTGCATTATCTGGCTTTCAACTTGAACTTGAAAGGACACATTCATGGATTTATGTCAAATCTAAACAAATTAGACATGGCACTTCTTAACTCTTACCAGACACTCTGCACGGTCCGTGTATCATCTGATCATTTGATTATTCCATTCAATATAACAAACGGAAAAAGAAAAAAACAGTCGATATTTCGTTTTTCTGTATGCACAAAAATAAACGATGTTTTTCTTATTATTTCAGCTTGAAACGGGAAATCCAATAAATAAATAAACCAAAACGAAATAACGACCCTAATTACTGTTTTTCTCATTTTTGGGTGATGTAGCACGGATTTCTGCGCGCGCGAGCGCACTGTGTGAGCGCGGCAGCGCGCCTAGAGCTCTTCACGAATCTCGCGATCGATCAGTTATCATTTACAATGGCTTCACTCGAGCTGTACATGTTTCATATTCATCAAATGTTCATAAATAATATGACATATCACGAGATATGGGAAAAGAGGCTCTCTGGGGAACACTGCAACATTATTATGGTCCCTCCGTGAGGTACAGGCTCTGGCATGTTACCTAAAAACAGTAGCCTAAACTGATGTAATGTAATAGTGCAAATGACAACATAAAAACCTCACAGTTTCAACACAAACTGAACATCTTTTATGAATTACTCTATAGCACGACAGTAGTTTTATCTGGGGGAACCTGATGAACTCGGCTGAGTGAGGTCACGGGTGGGGGGGGGTAGGGGCTGTTCGCATCCACATAACTTATAAATTACAAAAGTACTTTATGGATTTACACATTTGCTGCTGAAAGCCAGCTGTGGCTACTTAATTGTTTACTTAAATGTCACATATTAAAAGCAATAATGCTAACAAACTTCGACTGTAAGCTCTGGGAAGTATTGTATGTGAACGTTAGGCATTGTTCAATATATATATTTGAAATATATTCCACAGTCATGTCCTCTCTCAGTGTGACTCTTTTAGTGGGAGTGAAAAGTACAAACAAAGCATATGCAAATGCATTCATTTCCATTTCGAGCTTCGCAAGTTCGCATGCACATGATCCCGGTAAGCGGCTGTACATTGCGCATGCGCAAAGCGTGCGCTTAGAAGACCCTGGGAAATCACCCAAAAATGAAAAAACTATAATTAGGGTCGTTATTTCGTTTTGGTTTATTTATTTATTGGATTTCCCTTTCAAGGCTGAAATAAGAAGAAAAACATCGTTTTTTTTATTCTTGTGCATACAGAAAAACGGAAACGGCCAGTGAATATGCAACAAGATCCTTAGCTTTATCTTTTAACTGGGCCTGTATGTCAGAGGCCAGCTCATCCACTCGACTAGCCACAGTGTTTCGGGGAAGGCTGATGTTAGCAAAGAAAGGCTTGTTTTTTGTCCGGGCACACAACACCACATACCTTATCCATACAGTTTTTAATAAATTCTCCCTCTGTAAACGGCTTGCATGCTCTTGCTTTTCCTCCGCAATAATGAAGCTTGCCTTCACAGCTCCCTCACTGTTGTTTTGTTTTGTTTTGTTGTTGCTGAAGTTTGTGTTTCAGTTCTTTGACTTTTCGCTGCCGCATATCCATGTGTCCATGCTTCCATATTGGTCATGCTTCGTTTCGAAATGCCTAAGATTATATTCTTTAAAAACTGCTAGTGACTCTTGACATACGAGGCACATTGGCTTGTCCTTGTAGTCACAGAATAAATAATCTGTTTCTCATCTTTGTTGGAATTGTCGATATTCGCTGTCTACTTTTCTTTTTTTAGCCATTGTGCTAGCCACCTTTTAGCTTTTCTTTACGCTGTATACAGTTATCACCTAGTTATTCTCTGATATAATTAGAGCGCGACAGCGCCACCCGCGTTTCAGTGTTGTATTGTCACTGATGTATTTTTAAACAGCAAACGGGCCTCATTAAAATAATAACCAGAATTTGCTGGAGATGGCCTGATTAAAAGTCGTGTAATTGACACACGTGTTCTAGGGGGATTTTTGACAAATGATCTGCTGTTGCACAAAAAACATTATTTTTTTTATAATGCATTACACATGATGCATAACAAAACTGAACATGTTTGATATCGTGCCCACCATTTTTAGAGGATTAGTCGGAAAATGTTTAACCTTCGGTTTAAACATTTTCTGATTAATCGATGTTGGGCTTCTACTTTATTTGTTTTTCAGGCTAAATGATGTAAGTTTAAAGTGTTTGGACAATCTGGTATTTAAACGGTTGTCGGGGTTTGTTGTATTCCAGCGGGTTAAAGTATAAAAGAATGCGCATGTAAACGCAGCCAGCGACACGACTGTGATTTAAATACGATACGAGTCTATTAAAGGGATCGCGCGCCACCTGCAGGAAAGTCAAGTTAAACAACCAACCGCCGGAAACCGGAAGACAAAGCAACAGAAAGTAAAAGTATGTGAACAACAGTGATATAATGCATCAACGAAAATCAAAGTGAAGAAAGAGTCAAACTCGACGATCGGACGTGTGAGATTCATGTGTGGAAGATCATCAGAAGAGTAAATGAGAAGATTCGCTGAGGAGACATGAGGAGATTTAACGCGTGTTTACTGTCAATCGTCATATATAATGTGTGTAATGACAGAGATATTCATCTTCATCTCTCTCATTCACACGGGTGAGTATCACATTATATTTACACGAGATGCTCCCATTAGCTAGAAACAAATGAAGAAATAGAAAACAAGTGTTGTTTACTGACGTTAGGCTGTCAAACATGTAAAGTGACTGAAATACAACATGATTATCATCATATAAGTTAGTACTTACACAGTTTTCTNTGATCAAAGTTATACAACTCCAATTTAAGTTACTTTTGGGTGCAATAACTTTTACATTGAATGTCAAGTCTGTGTTTAAGCAAAAAATGTGTCCAGAAACACGTACTGAGTAGGAGTTACATGACATAGGCTAAATCGTTTACATCTCTGGTTCACCCCAAACAAATATAAAACCTTACAGTAATCTCACAAAATCATGTATTCCATAAGTTTGTAATCATGTCAGTGCAATTTAGACAAGTCCAATGGATTCATAGACCCAGACAACATAGGGTTAGACACCAAGATTACTTGGCTAGGTCAAATAATGAAGGAGATAGGATTTTAAGGGCTTCCTGCCCATCTTGGACGCCATCTTGAAAATTATAAATTTCTAGTGGTCAAACTTTGGTAAACTTTTAGTATGTTATTAAGGACACCTAATACTACAAAAAAACAGCTGAGAAACCTTTTGTTAGATTTTTTTTAGGGTTAGGTGGTTTTTTTTCATATATGCAGCCGCTTAGAAATCCAATGTGTGTTTGACTTGATGTGTCCCAGCGCAGACTGACCTGCTGTGTATGACGTCAAAGTATGGAGATAGTTTGATTTCCATTATCAGTAGAGCTGAAAACTACAACTCCCATAATTCCACGCTCCTTCACAGTAACATCAAGCAACGCCTATGTAGTTGTTTTCGCGACCTCTACTGGCGAAAATTATTGCACCCTTAAAGGAACAGTTTACCCAAAATTGAAATTCCTCCTTGTTCCCCAAGATTTCACACCGGACTCCATTTCTTATGATTCTCCAAGCTCCCTCACCTGTCCCCTGTCTGCAATTACACACACCTGCCAGCGATCTGCATCATCGTTCCACACCCTTTAAACTGCCTCTGTTGTCTGTGTGAGTGATTTATGTATTTGATGCCTGTTTACTAACTTGTTGTTAAATTCAATATCCCCATTCCTGAGGATTTTCTCACACCCTGACTACAACGGACGTGATATGTGGGATGCAACATGACAAAAGACAGTAGAACCCATTATCATTTAAAATTTTGTCCATAATGGATGCGGAGCGATGCAGCACAATAAATGCTTTGCTGTTGCCGTGTCCCATTGCGCCGCTCGCATCTGGTGTACACAAGGTGTCAATGTCTCCAGTCTGGTGATATTACGAGAAAAATCCACACGACTCCAGGGGGGAGCGAAAAGATATGCTAGTTAATAGAAACAATTAAAATGTTGAGCTAATTTGATCGCGTTTGGATGTAGGCCTACACATAATACATTAGTAAATCACAAAAAATGGCTGCACACATGCAACTTTGAATCTGATTGGTTGTTGCGTGTCTCTTGACCACCAGAACCGGTGTGCTTCAATGTTGAGATTAGTGAAGCCTGACATTTTGTTTTAGATGGTGCTGCGGTTATAGAACTGATCTATATTTAAAAGTAGTGATGAAAGTCATTCCGAGGCTAAAATAAAGCCTATAGTATTCATATTCTCGCTGTGTGCAATAAACTTTATATCTTTTTTTCTTTATCTTATTTTTTATATAAAAAAAACAAGTAAACACTGTTGTCAAAGATGATATTGTGGCTTTATTGATGGTCACTTGAATGTGTCATCATATAAATACGATAAAAACAAGGTCAAATGGAGTAATGAGGTTTTGACCAGTGAATGGGTGAAAGACCAAATTTACAGCATACCATATACAGGCAAGCAGATGAGCCCAAAAAACAAATGTAACAAGTTTCACGTTAAAGACACAATATGTAATTTTCGCTGCTAGTGTCAACGCCACTAGGGTCACAGCTAGGGTCGTAAAACAATAAAGGCATCGCTTGAGGATGCTGTGAAGGAAAGTTGTTGCATTCACCTCACTGCTGATGCAAATGAATCTGCCAGGACTCAAAAATAATCTTTATGGATGACGTAATGATAGAAAGTTATATAACCATTACTGTGTAATGTAAAGTTGCTTGATATAAAAACAATAGAGTAGCATGTTAGATGCTACATCTACTACTACCACATTTTTTCATGACACTTACTGTTTGACTGCATGTGGTGCTGCTGCGTATATCAAACGGCATATGACATCAAAATATCACGAAAGTGACAGTAATGGTTGACACTAAACAGCTACAAAACCTGATTAAACCATCTGGAAAAGGTGAAAAAAGCCCATTTGTCAAGTCAGTCTTTGCAACTCTCTCTCCCACTGTCTCTTTTTTAAAGCAGCTGGCATGTAATGTCTGCACTGGCTCAACCATGGACTCGCCTTAAATCTAGAGGCGACCGGGCATTTGCTGTGATTGGTCCCAGGCTCTGGAATTCACTTCCGTCTTACTTGAGATCCCTGTCCTATGTCTCGCTATTTAAATCTAAGCTAAAGGTCTATCTGTTGTCCCGTGCCTTTAACATCTAGTCATTTGTCTTTCTTTTTCTTGGAGTTTTGTTTTAGATTGTGTAAAGCACTGTGGTCAACCTTTGTTATGTTTATGTGTGCTATATAAGTAATGAACTGAAACTGCATTGAATCCTATTCTGCTGTAGAGTGTGAAACTGAGTTTAAAGCCCTGTCTCCCTGATAAATTCCAAGAAAGCTCTGATGTTCAGTTGGTGTCAGTTGACCAGTTTATTACTGCTAATTCCTTTCAATATTGTTCCTTTCCTTTTCATACTTCATTTAATAACTGCACTCTGGCACCCTTGAGAGAGCAGTAACCACAGAGACCTAAAAATACATTTTGGTTACACTACAACAGGTAAGATGATTTTTTGTAAGATGTCACATCTAAGAAACTCAGCTAAACAAGATAATTACTTGTTTCATGATACTGTTGTGTTTTTGAAAAACATTGCCAGTTGTTGTATCCTAACACAGCTATTTCACCCCATTTTAATAATAGGTTTCAGAAGAGCACCTGTTATTTATATAGAATATAGCCCAGCAGAATGTTTTAAAGGCTTTTTCTGTCATTTTGTGTCAATAATTTGATGAAATGTAGGCCAGGCCGATGTGTCCTTTGAGTAGAGTCTTTCCTCTGCATTCTCCTTTCTGTTTTCTTCACTCATGCCATTCTGATAATGTGGCTCACCATCTTTCCATACACTAGATTTTTCCAAGATAAACCATTGCCAGTTCCACAGTTCGCTAATTCATATCCTTTGTGGCCATGTCCAATTTCCTGTAACTTTTCTGGTCTCATCTGCTTGTTATGTCACTGTTCTTTTTATACTTGTATAGCTGAGTAAACAGACCTAGTATTTCATAAAATATATATCTTAAATTTGCATAAGTTTCATCCACAATATATTTTTATATTTATAACATACAGTAGCTTATTTCTCTTTGTTGTCTTCTCCATGGTTAGAAAATGGACCTTTATCTTGGTGTTACGGTATCAGTATGCAAAAGGGGATATTGTGAGACTATTAACCATCTAATGATAAAGTTATTATATTTTGATAACTTTTTCATATCTCATGCTGTCACGTGTTAGTGAATTTTGCCGTTTTGTTTAAAAGGACCCCAGTCTGCTTGGACACTGGCATTGTTTATAGAACTATGAAAAAACGTCATAGCTTCTTTAAACTTTTAATAACCTTTTCACCTGGGGATATGTGTAAATATTTAAAGGGGTCATATGACAGGACTAAAACTAATATTATCATTTGTTTTAGATGGAATGCACTGTGTATACACGATTTAAGGTTCAAAAACGCTGTATTTTCCACATACCGTGCATGTTTGTATCTCCTCTTTGCCCCACCTCTCTGAAACGCGCAGATTTTTTACAAAGCTCATGGCTCTGAAAAGCGAGGTGTGCTATGATTGGCCAGTTAACCAGTGTATAGTGATTGGTCGAATACTGCAAGCGTTTCACGGAAATGTAACGCCTCTTACCATATTCGGAACATCATGTTCCCACGCAATTGTACTGACAGGTGATAAAATGTTATCGTAACTTCCTTATATCAATTCGAGCCCGAATCTGATACGGAAAATGAAGATGATCAAGCCGATACATCAACTTTGCCAGCGCAACTTGAGCAGGATATAAAGGATTGGTAAGGTAAAAAAATATGATGTTAAATAGTTAAAAACTATAGCTAACTGTTTTACCTTTTATATATGACGTTATAAAGACTATAAACAAACAACCATATACATCATACAGAGATTGTGTGAGATAGAAACAAGCTCGCATTACAGCAGGGAATGGTATAAATAACGCGAGCACTTTGGCCCTTCTTGATCAACCAGTGTTACGCCACGTCTCGTCGCGACTCAACAAAGACAATAAACCCAAAATAAATACTAAATATAAAAAGACATTATAAACACAACATTTGTTGCCTCTAGTGGGAACATTATTACTGATTATTAGGACTTATGTTGTCTTTTTTCACGTTGCACTTGTGTCTGCATTTGCAGATCACAAACACACGACAAACTCAACTCGCGTTAGTCCGTAACAAAGTTTTTTACAATAAAAATATACTTACAGGTTGCGAATCTGAAGCGCCAGCGAAGTTTTAATGGTTGGAATGGCCCCAGTTTTTAACCAAAGCTTTCGCGCACTGCCGGCCTTGATCTCTCCCAGGTTCATGAAGCAATCATCTGTGAAATGCGCTGCACAAACTTGAACATTCAGATTGTCCTTTACTGGAACAGTGTTGTAAATAAAATGTAACCGTTCGTTTTTAGTTGTCTCATCTTTTGGCATGGCAAACAAAGAGTCTTTCTTTTCGCAACGAAACACACAGTGTCTCCGCGACATGGCTGGGGCGGTGACAATACAATGAGATTTACAAGTACACCCACCTCACTTGCGTTTAGATTTGGGCGGTCTTAAGTCAAATCATGTTACGAAGTGACGTACATTCATCGGGGTGTGGTTACACGAGGCGTTTCAGGCAGGTCTGGGTTCGCATTCACTTTTAGATAGAATGCATATTTTGTTCCGACACTTTAATTTTAGCAATTTTACGTGTCTAATACATGCATGGGCAACTTATAACACACCAAAGATGCAGAAAAACACGTATTTCCGCCATATGAACCCTTTAAGTAAAATGAATGTGAGAGATTAATATCCACACGGACAGTAGGTGGCAGTATGTGCACTTAACACCAGCCTGCCAGCCCCTGAAATCAAAGAGCACCATTGGTAGCTAGCTAATATGCATTAAACTAAGGTCTTATCATAACATGTTTTACAATATCAATAATTTAAAACACTGTCATCCGTTACTGTCTTTTGTGACAACGTGAGAGCTGGCTACACTGTTAAAAAAATGTAATTTTACAGGTAATGGTCTGTATTATTTTACAGAATTTTTTCTTTTTTCCATTAAAAAGTGAATGGCTGTTATTTTACAGATTTTTGCTGTACTAAAAATACTACTTATTAAATTATGGTTAATTTCCTGTAATTTTAAATTACAGAAATATTATGTTTTTTTAAAAGCAATTTATAGTATTTTTACAATTCCCAAAATGCAATGAAGTAAAAATTTACGGATTTTCTCTGTAAAAAATATGTAAAATTGCAACTGCTTTGTAATTAAATGCAGTTGAAGGTCATTATATATTTAGGGTATTTTAGAGGTCAACTGGTAGTTCTACAGACACAAATGTAATTTATTTTGACATTTTTTTTTGTTCTCACCTAAACAACATACAACTTTGCATTTTGACAACTTAAATATAGTAAACTGTAGTAAAACTGCTAGATCCTATTACGTTTTTGAAACTTTGCCTAACATATTAAATATTAAAATAAAGTATGTACGTGTGCAACGGTTATCGATTCACTATAACTAATACAACATACAGTATTTTAACAATTTGTAATAATTTCAGTAATATATTACAGTACGGCAGTATTTGTAATTTAAACAACAATATTGTAATTAATCTGCAATCAAATTTATAACTCTCCTTTTGGGCATATATATTTTAGTTGTGTAAGACTTCCATCATCCAATCAGAGGCTGCAAATTTAAATTTGCCGGACTTGCGTCCTAACGGCTGTGAGTGGCTGTACTAGTGCGAGCAGCAGAGCCACAGCGGGAGTTTTTAAACTCCAGTGGATTCCTATGGTAGCCAGGCAGGCACCGCGGGAAACATCTCTGAGAACAGCAGTGAGCAGTAGCGTGCGACTGACAGTGAAGAAATTTCTTCTGCTCCGATGGAAATATATGACATGTAGGCTACATTTAAAGCGCCAATACTTTTGAAACTGTGAGGAAAACGTCTTGGTTACGGATGTAACCTCGGTTCCCTGATGGAGGGAACGAGACGTTGTGTCCCTCATGCCACAACACTGGCCGCCCACCCAGCGGTCGGGGGAGGATGCTTAGGCTCCTCAGACCAAAGGTGAATGAATGAGCACGCCGGCTTCCCTCTTATACCCGGACATCCGGGGAGGAGCCCGGCATGCAAATTTCATTCGCCAATTTTCATTGGCCTTTTCTAAATACTCAGAAGATGATAGGTTCTCAAAGACAACCCATTCAATAGTCCGGTTCCGACACACAACAACGTCTCGTTCCCTCCATCAGGGAACCGAGGTTACATCCGTAACCAAGACGTTCCCTTTCTGTCGGTCTCTCGACGTTGTGTCGAACCGACAGAATGGGGTTCCTATGGAAAACGCCACAGCACTGAGCCGCGTCACAATCTCTGCGGAGCGACGTTGACTGGCCTGGGCGAGTCAGACGAACACGCTAGCGCAAATTATGACCTTCCAGTGGAGAGGAAGGGGGACCCAGAGCTTTCCACAAAAAGTTGGGAAGCCCCCTAACGCCGGCCGTCACGGGCGGAGGCCTATTCTCTAAATGGCGAGAAGCCGCCCGGCACCGTAGGGCCACTGGGTAAGCATTATTCCCCCCGGGGGAAACGCTCAGAGGCCACTACCTACCTAGGGAGGAATTAGTGGAGACACCACATGGTCTCACCATCAGGGGAGAACTCATGGGAGGAATGTGCGGACTGCAGGAGTTAACCGCAAGGTGGGAGTCCACCTGGGGAGGTCATGGGTTGCCAAGGTGGGAACCATTCATGAGGATACATCAGACGGAACAGCCCACGGAGGGGGGGTTACCACGTCTGGAGCACTAGGTCCGGTTAGAGCTATGTGGGAGATAACTCAACTGTTCCCCGGCCTAAGGGGCAGGGCTGCTCTGCCCAGCCTGTCCCCTGGAAGGGTGCTTAGTGATGGATGGAATGCCTGTTCTTTACCCGAGGGGAAAGAAGTGAGGCGGGATCGCCACTGCTCCCCCCGGAGGGGGAAGGGCTTCCGCAGGCGTAGCCCTACCGGCTGCCGGTCCCACACCTTGCCAGGATGCGGGCTGACACCGGTTCCGGCGTAGGTATTAGAACCTCACGGAGTTGTTAGGCATAGCCCAACCCGCAGCTCCGCAGATGTCTGCCAGGGAGGCGCCCTGAGCCAGCCACGAGGGGTGGCCTCACCCCCAACGGGCAGGAAAAAGATCGGTATGCCCTAACGAGGGCATCCACGATCCAGTGCGCCAGCCTCTGTTTGGAGACAGCCCTCCTGCTGACCTCCGAAACAGACAAAGAGCTGCTCAGAGCTTCTGGGCTCTGCTGCGGTCCAAGAGAGGCCCGTGCGCGTACTGGACACAAGCACGGATAGGTTGGGTCTTCCTCCCGGTGGGGAGGCCTGCAGGTTCACCACCTGGTCTCTCGGGAGAGTGGTGGGAACCTTGGGCACGTAGCCGGGGCGGGGTCTCAAGATACGTGAGAATCCCGGCCCCGAGTTCTAGGCAATCTGGGACACGGAGGGTGCTTGTAGATCCCCTACCCTCTTGGAGGTGAGCGCCATGCGGAACACCGTCTTTATCAAGACTGAGAAAGAGCAGGAACCCCGAAGGCTCGAAGGGGCGCGGGCCTCTTGAGGCCCGCCCCTAGGTCGCAAGAGGGTAGGAGCGCGGGTAAGGTTGTCACCCTCTCGCGCCCCTTAGGAACCTAATGACCAAGCGTGCTGTCCCAGAGGCTAACCAGCACTTGGGTCATGATGAGCGGCCGTAGCGGCTACATACATTCCCAGTGTGGAGGGGAGAGGTTACTCCCCCGCTCTCTTGAGGACGGGACAGCCGTACCCGACCGAGCAACTCCGCGGGTCTTCTCGCTGAGAAGAGCACCAGGACGAGAAGAGGCGCCACCTATGGGCGTATAGCCGCCCAGTGGCCGAAGCCCTAGCCTGAGTGACGTCCCAAACGGACCGGGGGTGGGTCACTCAGGATCTCCTCGTCCCGTCCAGACATGGAGACCAGGTTTTGCCTGGGATGCCGTAACGTGCCCCTTCCCCTGGGGAAGCTGTCCGCCAGGGGGAGCGGCCAGGAGGGAGTTGTTGTCAGAGCCTCAGCTCCGAGAACCAAGTCCTGGTTAGGCCGAAGGGGCGTAACTAGTACCACTTGATGCTCCTCTTCCCTGGCCTTGCACAGGCCCTGTGCAATGAGGCTCACTGGGGGGAAGGTACTTCCGCTTGTCCCGCGGCCAGCTGTGCGCAAGGGCATCCGTGCCGAGGGTCCTCGGACAGGGAGTACCCAAGCGGACAATGGGAGGAGTTCGGGGAGGCAACAGGACCACCTGTGCCTGGCCAAACTGCCCCCAAATGAGCCGGCTGCGCGGGGAGGGAGTCGCCACTCTCCGCAAGGTGTCAACTGACGAGAGAGCACATCGGCTGTCTGGTTCAGGACGCCTGGGATGTGTGTGGCTCGCAGGGAGCTGATCACCTGCTGACTCCAGAGGAGGAGGCGTCGGGCGAGTCATGTTAGCTGCTGTGAGTGAAGAATACGCCACAGCAGCTGTGCTGTCCGACCGGGCCAGCACGCGCTTCCCTGCACGAGAGGAAGTTCCTCAATGCAAGTAGCACAACCCACAACTCTAGGCAGTTGAATGCCAACGCAGGCGGGGGGACCGTCCACCGCCCCGACACTGCTCGCCCGTTGCACACGGCACCCCTTAGGGTGTGTCGGCAGAAAAGCGTGTGACCAACGCCTGCTGCCGGTGTGCCACGCTCTCCAAGGAACTTGACTCTGCCGCCAGTGTTGGAGCGGTCATATATGCATCGACCCGAGGGGGGGCCACCCCCGCCGAGGATGCCATGAATCCCAGGAGCCTCTTGTTACAGGGGGACCGCTGACTGTCTGTCTCCACGAGTCTTTACGACCTTCGTAAAGACTCGTGGAGAGAGGGACAGACCGAAGGGGAGGACCCTGTACTGATATGCCCGTCCCTCGAACGTGAACCGTCGGAACGGCCAATGTCGAGGGAGGATCGAGACATGAAAGTACGCGTCCTTCAGGTCGATTGCCATGAACCAGTCCTGACGCCTGACGGATGCCAGGATGAGCTTCTGCGTGACCATCCTGAAAGGCAGCTAGTGTAGGTGCCTGTTCAGAACACACAGACCCAAGATAGGGCGCAACCCTCCGCCTTTCTTAGGGACAATGAAGTACGGGCTGTAAAACCCGCTGGACATCTCGGCTGGTGGGACGGGCTCGATCGCTCCCTTCACCAGAAGGGAGGTGACCTCCGCCCGAAGTATGGGGGCATCCCTGCCTCTGCCTGAGGTAAAAGGACGTCCCGGAACTTGGGCGGACGTGTAGCGACTGAATCGCGTAGCCGAGACGGATCGTCTTCCTCAGCCCGCCTGACAGTCTGGGGGCTCCCAGAACTGTGACAGGGGACTAGAGGTTGATCTGCTTCATCGCCCCCGCGGAGGGTGGTTCGATGGCTAGCAGTACGGATTCCTTGCCAGGGGAGGCCCCCCGGGGAGGAGATCGGCTCTACCATATTTCCTGACTGGCGACTGCGCAGCTCAACGCACTGTCTGACTGAGAGTGCTGAGGGCTGGTGTTTATACTCGACATTGTGCTTTGCCATGACGCAACGTCGAGTTTGCCATTCACCGTCGTGCAGAGGGTGAGAGCGGCTGAGGTAACCCAGAGAGAGAGGAAACTCTCCTTTTTGAGAGTAAGTGGGCGCTAGCCCCCCGGAGGGGGCCAGCAGATGGAGGGACGGGGCAGGAACCGTCCCTATCCGACCTACCAGCGCTGTGGCTGGGGTCGGGCCCAATGGTAGCCTCGATCCCCCTGAGGTGATCCCATGACAGCCGCTGCCCGCGACTGCTGATGGGGCGATGGTCTCCTCTTCGCTGTCTCCTCCAGGTCACTGGAAGGCGTTGAAGAGGACCAGGGCTGCTGGGAAGCAGACAGTGCACGGGACTCGACGGCCGAGGTGGCCGAGTTGCGGCACGGAAGACTGCTTTTTACTGTCGAGAACCCTCCACAGTAACACCAACCAGCCCCCCCTTGCGAGACGGGTACGTCGAAAAAGCGGACCTTCTCAGCGTTACTCATCTGCGCAAGTATCGGCCAGAGGAGTTCCTCATGGACCACAAGTGTGGACATCGTCCGACCCAGGGCCCCCGTGGTCACCTTGGTCGCCTGTAGAGCGAGGTCGGTGACGGCGCGGAGTTCCTGCATAAGCGCTGGGTCGGTCTTACCCTCGTGGACTCTCTCAACGCCCTGGCCTGGCAGGAGCCATAGCGTGGAGAGAGGAGAGCAGCTGGTCCGCCGCAATGTAAGCTCTCAGACACCAGAGATGCCGAGACACCACATGCTTTGGACGGGAGTCTAGGTCGAGCCCCCCCAGGTGGCACGGCACCTACGGGCACGAGTGCACCGCGGCGGCATACTCCACCTGGGGGACACCGACGATCCTCCAGCTGTCTCAACCTCGAGGGAAGAGAGGGTGAGCAGAACTTTGTTTGACGTGAAACGTGCCGGGAAGGGGCGTTCCAGGTCTTTCAAAGTTCTTCATGCACTTCCGGTAAACACGGCACTGGGGGCGGGCGCGGCTTGGAGCCGCGCTCAAACCCGAGGCGCCATGTAACCAGCCGCGAGCACGCCAGGAGAGGCAGTGCGGGCACTGCAACCCAACACTCACGGCGGCCCGGGAAAGCATGGCCGACATCTCGACATCCGCTTTTTCCTAGGGCTCGACCCCCCGAGGGAGGGAGCCCGAAGAATCGTCGGAGTCAGGATGGCAGTACGTCACCCCCCGATGCTCGCAAGAGACCTCTCATCATCACGCATCGTGTCCGAATACGTGATTGAGGAATAAGAACGGCGGACCTGTCTCTTTTGGGGAACGGTCAGACGAGCGAACGAGGTGTGAACGGTCCGTGAGCCCGTGGCTGGCGGATTATCGCTCACAGTAATCCTCATTCACCCTCGCTGCTTGCCATAGCGGACGGCAGGGCCGTAGTCCTGCCGCCACGGAACGGGGAGCAAACGAGGTGGTGGCTGAGTGCCCGTGGGAACACAGCCACCTGTGACGCAACGTCTGAATCGTCACCGCCCGCAGTGCGGGCAGGACGTATCCACAACGTCTGCCCCAGCGAACTGGAAGCAGGCATTGTGTCCGTCCCCCTCCTCGATGAGTGTGTTGCACCCATGAGAACAGCGGGACAAGCCACGCTGGAGAAATTTGCTCTTTTAGAAAAGGAAATTTGCTCGAACACCTCCGGAACTGCCGAGACGCCCAGGGGAGAGTCACTGCAGGAATGGACCATTCGCTGTCCACGTCGTAGATTCCAGCAGAAAGAAAGATCATCCAGATCGTAGAGAAGCTCACCAGATGCGTAGGCTCTGAAGAACAAAAGGTGAATGAATGAGCACGCCGGCTTCCCTCTTATACCCGGACATCCGGGGAGGAGCCCGGCATGCAAATTTCATTCGCCAATTTTCATTGGCCTTTTCTAAATACTCAGAAGACAAACCCCATTCTGTCGGTTCGACACAACGTCGAGAGAACGACAGAAAGGGAACAACGCGCCATTAGCGCCTGCTTCACTATACTGGTCTCACCATGTCAGTCAGAGCAACCGACCGCCGGATGAGGTAAGCGTTTTATAACACATTTAAACGATTATTCTATTATTTCATGTCGTGTGCTGCACTTTTTGTCTTAAAGCTAATTGTTAGTACTCTTCTGATAAACCTGGAGGCCTAACGTTACTGTAATGTTAGCTATGGTTAGCTGAGGAGTAAGGTTAACGTTAGTACATATAATACAGTAATTTGTGTTTTCAAGATAAAAGTTTTTTTTCAGAGACGTTTTTATAAACGTTTTTGGTTATAGAAATGTGTTTCCGATCCAGATAGATGATTATTACACCTGTAGGTAAAGTTACACTGCAAAAAATGACATTCTTGCAAAGTGACAACAAATCTCACCCCATTGGCAGATTTTTTTGCCTGTTTTTACCATAAACGTACTTAATTCTTATATAATTTTACATAAAACAAGACTAAGACCCGGTTTCAAAGACAAGGCTTAGCCTTAGCCAGGATTATGCCTTAGTTAAATTAGGCTTTTTAAGTTGCTTTTATTAAAATGCAACAGAAAAAAACATTACTGATGTGCATCTTAAAACAAAACAATGGCACTGATATATTTAAAAAAAATTAAGTTAAGACAGCTCAAAATTCATTTTAGTCTGGGACTAGTCTTAAACCTTGTCTGTGAAACCGAGCCTAAATACCTTAGGTCACTTTTCTTGTCAAGTAATTGTATATCGATTTAAGAAGTTTTAGATATTTTTAATAAAAACGAGACAAAACTGCTGCTTAGTAAGAATGGCACTTTTTGCAGTGTAGGTAAAAATGATCTAATGTTTTCCCTATACATTTTGTTTTAATTTCATAGCAATACTCTAACTGTCAGGTCCCGGGTTTGATTTTCCTTTTCACTGTCTCACTTTCTCCTCATCACTACTCTGTTGCGCAGCTGACGCGGTTTGGCAATCAGCCGAGCGGCTCAGCAGCGCACACCTGTCTCTTATCTCTACTCGTCAACTCTCCCCTTTATATTCCTCTCTTTTCTTTCCTTAGTTGCTGTTGCGTTGTATGGTGTACCCCGCTCTTGCTACCTTCGGAAATATTCTAATCTTGTTTTCTTCTAGTCGTAGTTACCGTGAGTGTTTTTGTTTGGAGTTTTGTTCCCGGGACTGACCTGCTTGTTCGGTGCTGGATCCTCCTTTAGTCTTCTTCACCGGTTGGGATTACGAGTTTGCCTTTTCGCTCTGGATCCTGTTTGCACCTCGGTCGACCCTCGCTCGTCTGACTACTCTCTGGATTTCCCTTTGGACACTGTATGCCACTCGTCTGACCACACGCCTGTTTGACCCTGCCTCTGTCTCACCCTTGGGATTGTCGGAACTCTGTTCCGTTATTTTGTTTTTTGACTCTTGTTTTGCTGATTTATTAAATTCTTTTGATTTGAATCTGCCCTTGAGTCCAGTTCTTCCGAGCGTGACACTAACGTTATATCTTAATTTTCTTGTTGATGTTTTGTATGTCTATCTGTGGAACTTGTGCTTTGTATGTGTAAATGTTAATACAATTTATTTTTAATATTTTATTTTCAGGTTCTAGGGATCTAATGCTTGTGATAATCTACAGCAGATGACCATGACAATCCAGGTATGGAAAAAACTGGACTGTTTATAATCTAAAATCTACTTTGTTTGTGTGAACGTAATACAATGTATTTAAATATTTTCAGGTTCTGTGGATCGACTGCTTATGCTAATCTACTTCAGGTGACCATAACAATCCAGGTATGGAAAAGATTGGACTGTTTATAATCTAAAATCTACATTGTACGTGTGAACGTAATACAATTTTATTTTAAATATTTTATTTTCAGGTACTGTGAACTACTGCTTGTGATAATCTACAGCAGATGACCATAACAATCCAGGTATGGAAAAGATTGGACTGTTTATAATCTAAAATCTACATTGCCAAAGACAGACAAGTAATTTGATTCCATAGGATTGCTTTGACAGTGGCAATAAATTAAATTTGATCTACACGGTATCATTTTCCTATAATATTCATTATTAATAATTTGTGTTGTCCTTGTGGGTCCACTGTGACTGTGCAAGATGTTACTGCAAAAGTAACTCTTGGGAGGTTTTGCTATAAGAAAGTAAACTGAATATAGTGTATAATGTACATAGAGATTTGCAGACAGTCTGAGTATTTTGCTGCGACCGTTGATATCTGAAAAATAGGTTTACCTGATGCCATCTAAAATGTATGTTTTTCTTTCTTCACCAGATAACTTCAGGATTTATAGAAGGCATATAATGACAGTGAGCGGGACCAAAACTCTGACAATCTAAGTCACCTATAGGCAGCATAAGTAATCTATATGACTCAAGTTGCTAAAATAATGTCTAGATGTGTAACGAATACCTTGCATGTACAGAGCTATGTTCTGAATCTGATATACTCCGCTTGTATTCCCACTGTCAGATGAACATTTTAAAAAATAAATATTTTTGCATTTCCCCAGAATGTCTTTTTCTGTTTCATTGAAGGTACAAAATAAAGTACTGTTTTTTAATATTGCGTATTTATTTTACATGTAAAGAATTTAACAGGAAATTATTGTAGGCCTGTGACCTGATAGATTCAAATAACTGCTAATTACTTTTAATTAACAGTATTGTAGGTTTTAAATGTAGCTACTTTTGGTGTATTTTAATAATATATATCTTTATTATAACTGGTAAATGTATAGACATTTGGTTTTTATTAGTAGTTTCTTAGTTATTATACATTTAAAATGTTTTTTAAAAGTAAATTCCTTTGTAGATTGACAGAGAAGCTTAATAAAATTACTTAAAAATTCCTAAATTTACAGAGATTACCCTGAAAAGAAGTTGCTTTTTAATGTATTTTGATATAATTTATCTGTTTTTACACAGTTTAATGAGCAATTATCAACAGTGCTATACTGTAATTTAACCAATTTTGACCATAAAATTGGCTCTGTATTTTTACAGTTCATTTTATGTAATTTTGTGAAACGGTTCTTTTCCGTAATTTTACGGAAAATGTCTGGAAACTCTGCTGCCAGACTTCTTACCGTTTTTTCACAGATTTTTTTTAACAGTGTAGGCAAGATAATTTTACCCTGTATAAAATGCATTTTTTTTATAGCTAGATCTATCTTATATAAATTTGTGTTGATTTTTGGCTTTTCTTAATGTGTGTATGTACTGTATGTATAGGTTCTGACGAATTAGATTAAAATGTATGAAAATGAACCAAATCTTTATTTTCTTTATTTTTTCAGCATTAATTTGCACATATATTGTATTACAGCACCTTACATCTACATGAGCACTATAGTGCTTCAACAGAAACAAAGCTTTTTGATAATATTTTTGATGATTTTAATCACTGATGAAAACTCAAAATCAGAACGTCACCTTTCGTCATGTTACGGAAAATTGGGATTTTTCACAATTTCCACACCCCTGCATATATCCTATATTTCTTTATTATATTATTAGGTTACAGAATATCTGACCCAAATATGGATCTTGCGGATCAACTTTTATGTCAGGGGAGTCGCACATTGAGGATTATGTTGAAGACCTTGGGATAAAACCATGTTAAAGATTTGTTTTGAAATGTAATCAATGAACATCTCTTTGAACTCTTGCCATCTGAGATAACTCTGAAGCCTGCAGGACTTGAATTAGCATCAGGCCAAACCATAGCTGGAGTGAGCATTGGGCCAAAATGGAGCTGGGATAGGTATCAGGCTGAACCAGAGAAACATAAACATGTTAAAATCTGTGAATACTTGATTAAAGAGGTCATTCTACTCGACTTAAAGTGATCAAAAGATCTGCCACCTTTAGATGATTTTGATATTCTCCAAATTATTTACAGGCCAGAACTTGAAATAGTTAAAATACAATTGCGCAAGATAATTTAATGCTTCATAAGTTATTACCAATATTATATATATATATATATATATATATGTATATATATATATACATATATATATATGTATACAGAACTTAACAGGCAGCCAGTGGAGTGCTTTTAAAATTAAGTTGATATGGTAATTTGTCTTTGATCCGGTAAGCACTCTAGCTGCTGCATTTGAAACCAACTGAAGCTTGTTTGACAGTCCTGTGGGAGACCCACCCACAAATTAATTACAGTAATCTATATGTAAGGTCATAAATGCATGAGTAAGTTTCTGTGCGTCTTTAACAAAAAACATGGCTGCAATTTTGAACAATTTTAAAGATGGAGGAATGCTGTGCGACACACTGAAGATGTGACTATCAAATGACACATTGCTATCACACAGCAACCAAATATATTTATATTGTATATGGTAGCCTATTTGGTGAAATAATCAGTCACACTGACTTATTATAATTTATCAGAAGTTACTGGCCTTTCCGTTTTAAAATAATTTATGCAGTCTGTGTCAGGAATTTGGAGAGAGAACCCATGAGCAGACAGCAGTTTTCAAAAAGACTTTATTTAACTAAAAAACCCTAACCCTTTTTAACTAAAAAATGATGGGGCAAAACAGGAAAATAAACACAGCAAGGGTGGACAAAAAACTCTCAAAACAAACACTTGAGGGGGAAAATCAAAGAAACAAAACCGAAGACAAGATAAGTTCACTACTTTAAGGCAGGACAGAAACAAGGCAGACTAGACGACCGGGTAGAAGTCAAAACAAACCAGCACCGGCCTGAAAACAAGAGGGCCTTAAATGGGGAAAACTAACAAGGGATAATTACACTGGGCAGGTGAGGGGAATGAAATGCTAATGGGAAGATGGACAGGGAAACAAGAAGACAGGGCCAAGACATGCGACAGGAGAGCACAAAGCAACATCAAAGGCCATGTGCTTCCACACAAAACATAACAAGCACAAAAGACATGGTACTGTCACGACCCTGTCCACAGACCTAGAAAATTCCTGATAAGGAGGACAGGATCATGACAGTCTGTTATTTTGCGTGACTGCTTGAATACGCCAGGTTCTGAGAAAATGTAAAGCTGAGTATTATCAGCATAACAATAAAAACAGACTTCACGTTTTCTGATAATGTCTCCTTGAGAAACAGTGTACAGTATAACGAAAAAAGGATAAATCCTCATACTGATACTTGTGGCACTCCACAATTGACCAGAGATTAATTGGATAATTTACATCACTTACATAAACAAAGTGGTAATGATTGAATAAATAAGATCTAAAGGCTAAAGCTTGACTACATGTCATCATAATTTTTTAGTCCATCCATTAGAATGGTATGATCTATAGCAGGGGTCTCCAACCCTGCTCCTGATGAGCTACTGTCCTGAAGATTTCAGTTCCAACCCCAATCAAACACACCTGGACCATCTAATCAAGATGTTCAGGGTTCCTTGATAATAGGCCCTTTTCACAATGACACAATTTAACTTCCGCCTTTTCGCAAAGCGGTGTATCATAACATCCGTCTTGCAACAAACAAGAAGAAGAAGAACTTCTGTTTTGCCGTCGCGCTGGAATTTAACAACAGTGAAAAAAAAACTGACAGAACACGTATTCAAGTACTTATCCTAGCACCTTCGCTAACACGAAAAGAAAAGAAAACAAAACACTTACCTTCATAATCAAACAGGTACTGTTCAATGAAGAATTTGTATCCTTTATCTTTGATCTTGTCGTAAGCAAAGATTTGTCTGCAAGATGTTGTACATCATCTAGCTGTATTTGTGGCAGCTGTGCAAGGGACTTTGTGAACTCCATTCTGAGGCGCTAGCGGAAGTAACGATACACTGCTTCGCGGCATAACGGAAGATGCATGACGTCAAGTGAAAAGGGCCTATTACAGACAGGTGTGCTGAAGCAGGGTTGGAGATGCAGTTTGCAGGATGGTAGCTCACCAGGAACAGGGTTGGAGATCCCTGATCTATTGTATTAAAAGCTGCACTAAGGTCTTATATTAGAAGAAAGAGTGCTGCGATCAGATGCTAATAGTAGGTCATTTAATTCAGAGCAGTGCTGTCTCTGTGCTATAGTGGGGCATAAATCACAAACATAAATGTTCATGGGTCTAATATAAATGATGATGATTTAGATGATTTTATAAGTTGCTTTCCTGTTGATGTTGATTGAGGCTCTATCTACCTTAACTATTAATTCTGACTGAAATCGTATCCTACTTTGAGCAGAAGGCAAACTTGGCCTCTCTGCATGCATTCTTAAGGATTTCTTTTTTGGTCATGTCTTAAGGTGAACACTCTTTGCAGTAATGTCTTTTCACAACTTTTTGGGCAGACATTTTTTCAGTATGGTGGCATGGGTTCCTAGAGTGTCATGTATAGCATGCCCCCCCCCCTTGGTTTTGTTGGCATGTCTCGACCTTACTATGTGATTTTACATGTTTCAGGAATCCTTGCACACTTTTCAGGGAACTGGGTTAAATACGCAACCCAGACATTTTAATAATTTCAGTTGTCTTCCGCATTAAAACAATATTCTCCAACCCTGCCCCTGGAGAGCAACCTTCCTGCATACTTTTGTTACAATCCTGCTCCAACACACTTGCCTGTCATTTTCAAAAAACCCTGAACAACTTGGTTTGATGGTTCAGGACAGGTTTGTTTGATTGGGGTCTGAATTCAATTCTGCAGGACAATAGCTCTCCAGGAGCAGGGTTGGAGACCCCTGGCATAATATGAATCTACAAATTGCAGTGTACTTAAACCAAGGACGGTAGGTGATTAATCACTATTTAGGCTAAATAAATATATTTACACTAAATAAATAACAATTGGTAATTTATGGTAATTAATTTGTAATGTAAGCCAGATTACATAAATACTGTACATCTAAAAAAACACTGGTCACACTTCAGTATAGGGGGAAATTCTAGCTATTAACAAACCATTAACTATGACTTTTCCCCCAATAAACTCTTTATTTATTACTCTTTGCTTATTAATAGCTAGTAAGTTAATTGTTAGGTTAGGGATGTAGAATATGATCATGCAGAATATGTGCTTTATAAGTAATAATAAACAGCCAATATGCCAATAATAGGCATGCTAATAACAACTAGTTAATAGTGAGAATTGCCCCCTGTACTGAAGTGTAACCAAAACACTTTCTCAGTGTGTTGAAATGGGTCTATGTGAACAGATAGATTCAAAGATAGATATGAATCTAATGATATAAAATATCTGATAGATAGGCAGGTGTTATGAAGTAAATTTAAAGAAAGGCAATATTTCAGTGTGAACAGTTATGAAGTTAAATGTTGTTCAAAGGTCTATAAACGGCAACTATAGTTTTCATTTCAGTGATGACCTATTCCAAACCTGCATAAATTTCTTTGTTCTGATGAACACAGAGAAAGATATTTGGACGAATGCTTAAACCAAACAGTTCTTGACCCCATTTACTTCTATAGTAGGAAAAATGACAATGGTATCAAAAGTGCCCAAGAACTGTTTCCTGTCCTACATTCTTCAAAATATATTATTTTCCATTCAACAGAACCAAAAAATTATAAAGAAATTTTTCCTACTAGTCAGTGGGGTCCAAGAACTGTTTGGTTATAAGCATTCTTACAGATATCTTTTATACTGATTTGGAACAACTCTAAGGTGAGTAAATGATGAAAGAATTTCTATTTTGGGGTGAACTATCCCTTTAATTTGATTCTTTGGGGTTGTCTTTTGACAAGGGTCATCATTTTACAGTGTGTCTTTAAAAAAAGCCTTACAATGGCATTGACTGCCAAATAACAAATCCAAATCCAGTAGTAATAAATACTGTAATTCCAAAAAACATTTTATCAAGAAAACCAGTAAGTCTGCTGGCTATTACTGGGCATTGCATTACGGGATGCTTTGTGCAAATGCTTACTCTATTCGGTGTAATTTACACTACCAGCAGTACTGTACACTGTGTTCTGGCGTCAGAAATAACCACATGATGGCGTCATATCCCCATTTATTAAACCTTTCAAACCAGATAAGATGCTATTAAAGCCATTATAAATTTCATGTCGATTTGGTGAGTAACATTAATTTTGCACGAATTTACCTCTTGCCTAGAAACCTATAAAACCACAACCAAAATGTTGCAGAAAAGCCTCAGTAGGCAGTTTTAGCTCACTTTTTGCATCACCTAAGCTAGAACCACCACTTGGCATATGCTAGTCATAAAGCAGACACGTTATTTTAAATTCAAAATCTCATGAAATTATAATAAGCACTATATTGTCTATTTATTTTATCTGGCTGAATAGTATGCAATTAGAAAGAAATGTAACAGCTTGTCTTATAGGCAAATCAAACAGCTGTATGATAAATACTGGCGAATTTATTTAATCAGTTCATGGTACGTTGCTGCTCCAGTACAATAAATATCTATTTTACCTTTAAAATTAAAGTGTCAAACAGTATTTTTTATAAAACAATTAAACCTCTGAGGTGGAGCTTTAAGCTTTAATCGATCATACCATTGTCTACAACATAAAACGCCGTTGCTTCAAATTCCAATAGATTTTTTAACAAGCCCACATCTTCCATATTAAGAAAATTAGAGAAGTGTTAATTACATTTTATATTTCTTTTAAAAAGCAGGGACAAATTTTTGAAGAAGTCCAAAATCAGAACATTTATGTTTCTGTATAGGATTGACGTTGGATTGACGTTCTGGTATTCATTTTAATTGTTTGTAAACTTTTATTTACAGATGTTGCATTCACTTGGAGTAAACTGTATACTTCCTTTGTGAAAAAATAAAAGATCGTATTTATCATCATCATGTTTAATAAGAACGCGTTCATCAAGCCAGTCTAGTCCTCGACAATGGCTTCCTCTAGTGTTTAAATAATGGAAGTGCATTTCTAGACAACATTTTGCATTAATGATGGTTGCCACTAAATGATGAGATAAGTCAAAGCATTAACTAAATTTAAGTCTGGATTTTATCTGATATAAGGGAACCTCGTGAGCTGTGCATTATTTTGATTGGAGTGGGATTTATGATCTAACAGGCTGTCTAAAAAAACAGAATGCATTCTCCAACAACAAAACTGTTTAAAATAATTGAAGCTTTAACACTTTGTCTTTTTGACCTGAAGAGCATGTTATGAAAAATCTTTACAAAGAGCATATGGCATTGTTATTGTCTTGTAAATAAAAATGTATGTGTTTTTCTCAGAATGGTCCAGCCAAGTAAGACCATAATAATCACCATAGACATTTTGGAAATTCCTAAGAGGCGGTACAGTAGACATTTTAGTAGAGAGGCTACCCTATTAAGTTGGGTCACGCTATATTAGAGGTAAGCTTGCAAAACACTTTCTTTCCGGAAAAAGACCGTCCCAGGGGAAATCTGGAAAACGATGTGAAAATTGGAAGTGAGACAGTAGGGCTACAACCTATTGATCAGCCCGCACATGTATCCTTTCAGCCTAATTTTCATTTGTGTCAATTAATTTGGTAATTGACTAAAGTCTGTTAGTCGCAGTCCAACAATTGTTATAGCCATGTAAATTATCAATAGTTGTCATTCATTCATTTAACGCGCAGAGGAAGGTTTTATCCTCAAGCGGTACACTGTCACACAGGAATTCCTTTCATTGTTACACCGCCAGTTTAATTCATTAGAATTTAGCTATAGAAGTGAAATTACTATCAAACATGACCACATACGTAAGGTGACGCATGGACTAGTTCAACATATTTAGAAATAAGGTAAGAAAATAAGTATTTATGAATTAATATATTTTGAATGTATGATCAGAACCACACACGCTTATAATGAATGAATAATCAAATAAATAAAACAAAGAATGAATGAAAATAGAAGTTTCATGGCTGAGAGAAAGAGGCCCATTCAGCGAGGCAAACCGCAGCTACATCGGTCTGCTCTTCATGGCGATTGACTCGCCTGACCGCAAACTCATGCTGGGAGGGATCTTCAAGTTCATCGATGAGAGGTTTCCTGTCTATCGAGACAAATCCAAGAAATTGCACAATACCATCGCCATGGACACTAACTAGACCCAAAAAAAGACTGGATAAACCCGTATGCTTGTATGCACACAAAGCCTATTGTCTATTTTGAAATTGTTATGTGTTTTTATACACGTGTTTATTGCTTTTTCAATTTACAATGGATTCAATATATTCACTAAATAATACATTTAAATCTATGTGATATAATGGCGTTTACGGAGTGATGTGCATTCATTATACTGGAATTAATAATACAAACTATACGCCTAATACAAATTATATTTTATTTCACAACCTGCCCCACATAAATCAACAGCATTTGTATTTGACATTATTTTACCGTTGTTGAAAACTCCCTGGTCGAGAGAGAAACAAATTGTGTTTGTTGATTTTGAAACAAAATGTGCTAACTCTCGCCCTAAACAAAAAACAGAATAAATTGCGGTTTATGTCAGTTTGGGTGTGTCTTGATTTAATTAGAATGTGTGATTTATTACAGATACATATGCTGTTTAAAGGTGTATGAATGCAGAACTAACGTTGATTCTTACATTCTTGAATTTATAGCCAGGCGGGTGATTGAAGTTGCGTAATTAGGCTGCTTTCAAGACACCTCGGATTTAGGATATTTCCCACTTTAAGCCGTAAATAATTTCCAGAACGGCGCTCTTTTAATGTGTTAATAAATACTTTTAACGTTACTAAATCATAGTAACATTTATGTTTTAATGTGACTTAATACTTTTAATATCACTAAATCCTGACATTCCGGGGCTGAGGAGGGAATTATCAGAAAGGTTGCCTGGAACCGCAGCATATAGACCGAGTGTATGACAGAACAGTCGCTTTGGCAAAGTAACCAGTAAAACCTGACCTCTAAAATAAGATAAAGTGTGTAAATCCTGCATCACACCCAGATAAGAGGGCAAAAAAATATTTTGAACTGGATTTCTCGGACACTTACGGATGTCAGATGCTCGTCGGGCGCTTGAATATAGCTCAACTGCCCGTTTACACACTTTTCAAGGAATTCAGCATACCAGTGACTTCTCACAAGTCATCTCTGCATAGCCTATTTAGATGAGATAGGAGTAAACATTTAAATACTTTAATTCCACATTCATAAATTACCATAGAACATTTAAATAGAAACATTAGACATAATTCAGCTAGGCAACAAAAGCCATGGCAAAGGCACCGAAATGTAGCTATATCAAAATTTCTACTGTAAATCGAGCTATTGTGGTTTCTACAGACCCTTTGATTTGTTCACGCTGTTTACCAAGATGCACTGTGTCTTACATACTAATTAATGATATAAATAAATTCCTGTTATCCGGTTTACTTCAAACAGATCAACGTGAACATGTTTGACACTTCAGTTGTCAAAAAATGGCCTCTCCGCCGATTTATCCGGGCACAAGTTCTAGTTTGACCTGTGATGGACCCGTTCCAGTAATGCTGCAGGAGACCTCTGTGCTCTCCGTTATTGATTTTGGAAATGGGGAGGGGAGGTTCATGGGTTGAAGCTAGAGCAGCCCCTCATCATCACTCCCGACAGCCCCTGTGGCACCCAGCTACCCACAGTGGGAGGTGAACCCCCTGCTCTGAGACGAACCTGCCAAGACTATCAAAAAGAAGAGATTAAGGGTAAAAAATATTGAGCGAATGAATGTGTAAGAGAAAGATAAAATGATAAGAGGAACAAAGGGATGCAGGAAAGGTAAAATCCTAGCATTTAGAAGTCCTGATCAGTTTGTCCCCTAAGGTGCATTTCTTAATGAGACTTTCACAAAAGGCAGCAGCAGAGACACACAGAGAGTTTGAGAGGGATAGGTTTCATTTTCCTTTCCTTCGAAATGAGATATTACATGGCACACGGATTCGAGACGTGGGATCGAACGTTAGCATGTTCAGTGGGTGGCTGAGGAAGGCCTTATTAATTAAACCTCGGGGAGTTGTGTGCATTTGAATGTCATAGAAATAGCGGCCACAGCAGGAAGAGAGAGTGGGTACAGAAACATGTTGACTATGCATTAAGGCGAGAGAGATCAAGTTGAAGAAACGCTGCCTCTGCATGCTAATTTACACACGGCTATCCCCGCATGCGCATGCCAGTCCTCTTCGTAACGTTTCCTCCGAGTTATTAATGCTTGTCATTAGCTACGTTATGCTTGAGGACAGGGACTAGAAACTAGCAAATTTACATGGGACAAATATTGACAATAGCGTGCTCCCGAGTATTCAAAGAAGAAAAGAGCCAAACTATTAAGGCATGGTAATTAACCACAGGGGCCCACAGATCCAGGGTGGCAGATAAATTGGTCCCCAGTTTCTTAGGACAGAGTCTTGGGCTAATCCTTAATTACAAAAAGATAAATGCAAACGACATCATTAGCATAAAACTGATAAGAAGTTGAATTCTTAAGTTAATTTTTGAAAGGATGGCTTTACACGGTTTACAAGGTTTCTAATTGCAGGCAAAGGGAACAATGAGTGAAGAGGGGAAAAAACAATGGAAAAGTAAAATTATTAAAAAAATGGCCATATTTGTACAATGCCAGATTTAGATACCAGATCAGAATCATATTTCAACCGAAAAATGTAAAAACATTTCTGAATTTATGTAAATGAAATAAAAACTCTAGTACAAAAAGAACCAGCTCTTAGATAAAAAGATTTGAAGTACAGGTAAATCCAGCAGGGAAACACCACTGTAAAAAATGTTGTTGCTTTTTGTTGGTTCAACAACAAAAAAAAACTTAAAGGGATAGTTTACCCCAAAATTAAATTTCTGTCATCATTTACCTGATGTAATTTAATACCTCAATAAATTACTTTGTTCTGATGAACACGGAGAAAGATATTTGGAAGAATGTTAGCAATTTTCAGTTCTGAAACATCATTGACTACCATAGTAGGAAAATTAAATGGTAATCAAAGGTGGCCCAGAACTGTTTGTTTTCCTAAATTCTTCAAAATCTCTCATTATGTGTTCAACAGAACAAAAAATATACAATATTGTTTTTCTACTATGGTAGTGGATGATGTCACAGAACTGAAAATTGCTAACATTCTGCCAAATATCTTTCTTTGCGTTCAACAGAACAAAGACATTTCTTGAGGTTTGAAACTTTCTGAGGGTGAGTAAATGAAGACAGAATTTTCATTTTTAGGTGAAATATCCCTTTAAACTCAATGAATTTGTTGCAAACTCATTGTGTTGACTAATATTTTTAAGTTGAATTAACTCAAAATTTTAAGGCAACCAGGTAATTTATCTTTTTAAGCTGATCCAACATTTTTTTACAGTGCAACATACATTTGGACAAATATATCAATGTTTTGAAATTACTTATTCAAAATTTCATCTGTTGTATAAATAAAACTGCAGTATTTTATGCTACTCAGTAAAGAATTGTATAGACCATTTGTAATCATTACCCAGATATTTGAACATCCAGGGTGGCATGGATTTATACGTCTCCTATGTTGCGCCACAGGCCTGCATATGATAATAAAATTATTAATTATTCTGAAAATATTTTGATGCAAACAAAATAACTCTCCCATCAATTTCTGTCCTTGATAACGTCTTTCATGAAATAGATTTTCCTTGATTACAATTAACACGGTTGACCCACAACTAGTTCCTAAAACATCATAGAAATTCTATACAACATATAACATACTGTCTACCTCAAGTTTAAATCAGTTAATATCAAATCGTACGATAATTGATAATTCTAACGCATAAATGTTAAGGGCTCCTTTTCTGGAGTTGATCCAGCCAATAATGACGGGTACATAAATTGTTAAAAACAATCCTACCCCAACGATCCATTTAAGTAAACGCAAAAGAATGAGACAAAAAGTGTATCGACGGAATGCACATTTTTATTTTTTCCTCAGAAATACTTTTAAGGCATTTCTCGGTAGTATGAATATAATTTTATGAAAATTATGCAATTTTAGCACCTTGATTGTGTGTACTGCTAAACTATCGCTGTTTTGTTTGCTGGGGTCAAACGTACTGTACATTGTGTTGCGTTTACGCAGACATAAACACACGTGTCTAAAACATTGTACACTCAAATCAAAACATCAAGCGCACAATAATTTATACTTCATTAAACACCATATCGATAATAATCTATTTTGCTTCTCATTAAAGTCATTTGTGATTTCCGCAATGTGGAAATGTAAAAAAAACCCAAAACGATGCAAGTCTTGCATCATTTTATCGGTGTGCAAACAGATGTTTTTTTTTTGGAGGCGAATCAATGCATTGAATTATTTAGCCCAAGAATAAATCTGTTTGTTCTCGGAGGCACAGGACTACAAGGATGTAGGAGCAGAGCAACGGGTGGAGTGCTGCATAGACAAGGGCCATCCACTGCCAAGCAGGGCACACACTCCATCTTACAGACTCCAGCTCCCCCCTGTCTTTTTTTCCTCTGGTCAGGCGTTTTTGCTGACTGCAGCTTGCAGTGCGGCCAGTTCCTCTGTCAGCACTTTGCCTTCCTTCATCTTCACCAGCATGGCGTCCATCAGCAGGCCTGCAGAGGGGATCTGGGGAGAGAGAGGAGAGGGGAAAGAAAAGAAAAACCTGTCAAAAAGTACAGTGAGGCTTTTTTGCTTTGCGTTTTTTTGATACCAGACAGTTTCTCCGGGGTGTCTTTGGCTTTGATGACGATTCTCGACTTTGGACTTCACGCTGATTAATTATGACAGGGAACAAATTCAAGGAACAGGTCGCTGAGGCGCGAATATTTTCTGGAAAAAAACACAATTTCCTCAAATAGTAAATGGGATTGTTTTGAGGTTTGATTTGCCAGCGTGCCACTCACAGCCTGACACCGTTCTTAGTGATGCAACGATTGAGAAAGGAATGTTAAACTGTGTGTGCCTGTGTTATAATCTAAAGCCAGGTGTGAAGGATGTGTTAACATACGTAAACTATGACGTAGCTTTCTTCTTTCCCCAAATCTGTCTCAAGGACAATGTGGTTATTAGCATTGGGGGATCAAAAGGCGGCATGATCCATAAATATTGGAAAAAAAAAACTCAAACTAAGAGACGCATAGTAAAATGTTTTTTTTTAATATTCCTCATTGAGCGATTTTTCGCACACAAAGATTCTTTATTCGACTCATTCTGACCGAAATGGAGATACAGCGTGTTAACCCAAGTGCAAATGTATTTAGGTAGCGGGCCTAAAATAGACGCAGATACGCATCCTGAATGAAGAGGAAAAAAGTCCAAAGGGAGAAAAGTGTGTCTCATTAGGGAGAGAGGGAGAGCAGTGTTTCCCCCGGGGCTGGTGTAAGATTGGAGTATAACCCAGTGTCTGTGCTGACTTCATCAAAAGCTCGCTTGAGCTGCACTAAACTTCACATACACAAGAAATGGCTTCGAGGGCTCCAGCAAAGGAATGCCATATTTAATTATGCTTAAAAAGGTGTAATTTTATGGGACGACGTAGAAAGCTATCTGATGCCACGCTAGCCTGGGAGGCCCGAGTCACATCTTGGCTGTGCTCTCTAGAACAGGCCCACAGGGATGGCAGACTCAGTCATTATCATGTAACAGCTGCTTTAGCAGGTAATCTTCTCCCTTTGGACAGCCCTAGTGTGCTGTTCACTATTCAGCAAAGCTCTCTTTTGGGCTGTGTTTTCATTAACACGCCCAGGAGTTGATTCTGAATCGACTGGCCTGGCCTGAGGAGAAGTGGGAAAAAACCCCGGCAACAATATGAAGGTGTTTTATAGTCCAATTAAGTGACTCTAGTTTCATAGAGTGTGAAGAAGCCTGGGGCGAAGCTACAGGCCTAGTCACAATACACTCTGAGCTTCATCACGCTAAGACACACGCTCACACCATCAGATGCTCTCTCTAAATGGATTGATCAGGCTCCTTTTGTTATCAGCATTAAGAGCACCCTTTGTGGGGCCAATCTGAGCGCAAATCAGGAGGGGATGTGTGAAAGGAAGGTCGTGACGGCACCGATGTGTTTTCGGAAATTAATAATAAAAAGTGTTTAAGTTTGGCTTGGGGGAGGAGGCAATAGCAGTGATGCTAAACATCTTCAATCTTAAATGACATTTTAAAGGCACACGCTCAACAATACACTTCGAAGAGAAATGTGATATACTGTATGTCTAACAAAAACTGATTATGAGATTTAATTTGATTTTAAAACTCTAGTTGTTAAACAATAATAAACAGATAATATGATAAGATCTAATCTATTAATGGTATTTATATTTCAGCAATTCCATCCACAAAAAAACCCCCAAAGGTTTTACCCATAGTGATAGCTCAGATGTTAATATTTGATGGTTTAAATGTCCATGTGAATTCTCTCTTCAAGCATTTTTTTGTGAATTTTAAAAGCACAGAAAACTTCCATAGTCAGGTGAACTGTCACATCCATAACGGTCCATATTCTTCATTAAAATTAATTATTTTTTGTTCTATAAAGAGCCATCTCTTCTCCATTTGTTGGGTATTATTGTTTCTGGTTTGCACATTTTATTCACAAAAAAGGGCTGCCTTTTTGTCACATGCATAACACATTCATGTTTTCCTCTTTAAAAATAGAAAACTCGTATATAGTCTGATTATCTTCTGATGTCTGATTTCTGAGATTGACTGAAAACTTCACAACCATAACGCTGGAATTGCCCATCTGGCACACTCAAAAGATGGCAAGTATATGCGTAGTGTGTGAGTTATGAAAAATGTTAAATATCTCATATTAAGCACTGTTGCTTCCTGCCAGCAAAATCTCCCAAACCGCCACTGACTATTTTTAATGCCACTCGACAAATTCTCGCCCATCTAGGCCACCGCAGAATGCGGATGAACAACACAGCCTTCTATGATCACAGAAGAATATAAAGCTTTCTGATCTTTGATCTTCACACGTTTAATTTGAAATCAAAATGATTGAACGTGGGAATAACAAAAACATACACACACAACAACCAAAACACCCAAGACCTACTAAAGTCTGCATTTGATTAGAAGATAATGAATGTGTCACATGTGGGAAAACAAGAGATCAGGTAAGAAAATCAAGCATAGCACCAATCTATTCTTCTGTGCCAGTAATTACCCATCCTGCACTGCCTCTCTTCTCCATTCTCCCTTTCACGCCACTGGAGACCAATATGAAAGGGAATTGGACACTTGGGGCTAAAGATACTTGTAATTAAAACTCCTTTTTTTAAATGTTGTTTCTTCCATCGTCAGGTCTATACAACCTGAACCGGTACATCTGACCTAAATACACCGTAGAATAAATACGGACTCCCACTCCCAAGTCTTTGTTCCATCTCTCTCATTAGGAACTGATGGAGGGGAGGGAACAGAATGAGGATCAAACAATAGCACGGCGCTCAGAGAAGACCGGTCGGCTGACGGTGCTGTCATGTCAAGTTCACTGGTGCTTGACATCACAAGCGCTGATAAATCTGACTGGAGTGACAGTCATTATATAGAAGGCTGGTGTTTAAGCGATGGCTGCTGGAAAATCTCCAGACGGGGAATGAAATAAGTCAAGCAACGGATCCGACGTCAACATTTTTTAGAAAGCTGAAACAAAGATAGATGTTTCTCCTACTGTAGATTGATGTCAAGCTAATGAACAACATCAAGTGGATTACTGGTCGAACGTGAAGGCTGGGACCTTGTGTAGAATTATTTTAAATATACACATTAGACAAAGTAAAGCGGAAAGTAAGGAACGTAATTGAGAAGTGTTTTCTTTGTTCATCGTTGCCTAAGGGAGCTTTACTGTGGGCTGCAGGCTCTGCCAACTTCAGTCACTGCATTAATTGCCACAGTAATTATAAGTTTAATTAGTGCCACTTCCCACATACATGTAGTGGGTGTATAATGTTTTGCCCCCAAATCAACACTTTGGTCCAAAAACAACAACAAATAAAGAAAACGCTTTAAGGGCACTCGAAACAGAAAAGCCTAAAGCGCAGCACAGAAATAATACAGTCGGATTCTTCAGCCCTTCGAATTCCAGTTCTGACGGTCACGAATGAATACATTAAGGATGTAGGGGGCCCACGACTTCTAAAATGATTATGTGCTGTCAGGCCGAGATGAATGTGCTTGATAAATGACTGGAGGCAGGGTGGCTCAGTTCATTAGCTCTAACAGTCATTTCCGTCTCTTCATAAAGGCTGTGGTGTTATAATTTACCTCTAGTCAATAATTAGGAATCCACAAATAAACGCAAGCAATTAAATGTCTACTGCTACTGGGCGAAGGGGGTCCCTGGGCTGGATGAGGGTTTGCGGGTGGACACTCGTAGCTCGGGATGGGTTATTCATGGCCTGACACGTTAAGCCGTCGGGAGCACTGCGCTCTAAATGCTTATAGGTTGGCAACGGTATTCCCAGGTTGTGACCCTCGGGTGAGGAAGCGTTGTTGTTTCATTAAGAGAGATGGGAATGGGTTTAGAGGTGCTTTGTGCACGTTGTGGCCAGAAAACGTGTGGAAATAAAAGAGAGATGCGCCATCCGAAGAGAGCTAAACGTTCGTTAATGGCATCTGAAGCCAGCAAAGCAAAAAACACGTTGCGGATCATAAGCAACAGCGTGTACGCCTTCAGGTGTGTTTTAGACGGGCGGATAAATGACATGGCGTCTCTTCAGTATTTCCCTTCCGAAACACGCAGACTGAGCCCGACATTATTCTGACATGCGTGAGCATGTTACGCTGACATGTGGCACCGGAATGACGGCTGCGCTATTGACAGGGCCACAGCGGTAATAAGACGTCGTCACAGTGGTACCTCCATTAGCGGCTGACAGTGACAGCTCGCGCCATATACAGAGCCTGACAGATGACGCGCGCACACACGAGTTCGCACGCATCACTGTGCTCGACTGTTCACAAAAACGGCCACCGGCCTGACATGTAATGCCCATTGAAGTTCTACCAGGTGTTTATTGTAAATGAAGGAAGAGATGATTCTGTGACCTCGTCTAAAGGTAGCTTGGGTGTATCGCACGAACATCAAGGCATTTGCTCACACACAAGCATCCCATAAAAAACTGCCACTATTGACTGAGAGGTCCGTGTCTTCTTACCCCCTCCCCCCAAAAAGAGAACATTAAAAAAGCTCACCTGCCAATAAACTCGCCTTGATCACTAGCCAGAGCAAGAGTCACCCTCCCTGCGGAGTGCGTTAAGAAAAAACAGAGGATGAGCGAGTTGCAAGAAAAGGAAAACTAATGCCTGGGTCACAGTTTTGGTGTCAGCATGCCTCTCGTGGGACAAGAGCCGGTTTCAGCCTTGTCATATAGCAGGCAGTTGTGTCGGTCTAGCAGAGAACACGTCGATAGCAACTTGCCTGTGAAGAGTCTCCAGAGGGCCGCTGCTCTGTCTGTGTGTATGTGTGTGTATGTGTCAATAGTAGCCTGCTGGTGGATAGTCTCTAGTGGAGCTCGGCTCAATCTCCCTGCATCGACAGACCTGCCAGATCAATACTTGGCCCACCACTAACAAGCTGCCTCGGGGTCTCACAGCCCAGAAGAGGAAGCGAGAGAGAGAGAGAGAGAGAGAGAGAGAGAGAGAAAGAGTGAGAGGGGAAAAGAGAATAAGCTTCCTGATGGCAGTCGCCCGAGTCCTCTAAAGTGCAAGGCGGTGAGAGGCGAAGACATGCAGATGGGGTGTAGAGTGGTCACTGAGGTCAACGGTCACTGCCACTAGCGCTGTAGTGTCATGTTAGAGCCCATGGATTATACTGGATATACATTACTGGCTGACAATCAAACACACACACACACACACACACACACACACACACACACACACACACACACACAAAACGCACTGTACACCCGGCACGCACGCCAGCAGCACGCACCACACACACACACACACGCACACACACACACACACACACGCACACACACACACACAAGCACACACACCAGAGTTTCTGTTAGCATACGGTTTTTCTTGTCTGACATATTAAAACATTGCTAGTCACAATGTCTGGTACAAATATTAACACAATGCAGGCAAGACAAATTTGAATTCCCAGAACAGTAGATAAAATATACTGTACGTGCAAATGTTTTTAAAACTTATATTTACATCATTTGTATTAGCCTAACCAGGTATAGAACAATGTTTCTTTTCATTTGACTTTATTCCTCCTTTCATTTTGAAAAGAAAAAATCTGTATTATTTCTGGGACATATTAGTGTGTCTGAAACGATTATGTAACATAAAATTAATCTAGCATGAAAAGCACCTTTTTACACATCAAATGTTTTGTAGACCCCAAATACAAATTTGACTTTATGATTAGTTATATTGTATATTTAATAATAACAATTATAATGAACACATCTATAAATGAATACAAACAAAATATTTAGCAGTGCACCTAATTCTGTATGTAAAAAATATAACGTGGGAAAAAAACGACACTCTTTGTATGCATGGTGGGAAGAGACCATTCACTCTTATTCCATTATTTTAATTTTTACATATTGTAATGCTGATAGCATTTATTGTGCTCATTTATTCATCCCTTCTACCCCATTTATTGTAAGACAGAAAAGATCAAATGTCAAATAATAATAATACACTTATCTAACACCTAACAATAAGGTTCCAACTGGTAACATTATTGAGTACATTTGTAACAAACAACGAACGATACTTCTACAGAATTGATCAATAATAATTTATGTAAATTTCAACATTTACTAATACATTTTTTAAATCAGAAGCTGTTGTTAAAGCTTGATGCTAGTAAATGTTAGCAAATGTTACTGAATGGGACCTTATTGGAACGTTTATTAATAACCACGAGCCAACATTTTTGCATGTGTGAGAAAAAAGGCAGCACTCTTGTTTTAATGTGCAACACGTTTCCTAACTCCAAGGCGCCAGAACAAATGTTAGATTGGGGAACAAAGATTGTAGGGTTGTGATGTATTTACAAGATGGAGGACCTTTTGAATATTTATTAGCTTGTGCTAATGTTGCAGCTGATTTGCAATTGACATACAACATTTATAATACAATTTGGATAATTAAATAAATATCAAAATAAAATATCAAGCTATCAACATATCAAAAGAAAGTTTTGTTTCCTCAAATATTTCCATATGACCTTTTTCACAAATAAATAATAATTAGAGCAAGAGGCTCTTTTCTGTTATGTAAAAATGGAAATGTTAATAATTGCACATTAAAATGAAAACATGATTTAAATTTCTATGATTAGAAAAAAATGTCAACAGTTAATCTCTCATAACTGTAAGTTTCCTCTTTTGAAATCTAATTGATCTATGTGACATTCCATGAAATATCTTATTACTAAGCTCATTACAAAAGACTCAAATTAAACAATTAATTATAACAATTTGTTCTCTTTCACTGACACCAGCTTATCAAACTCATTGCTGGATTTAGCACCTTTTCACACTGCCCTGGTAACTTTTTTCAAATAGCAATTAGTAACAAATTTAGCTATTTTCCAAATTTATGATGTAACTTTTGAAAAATGACTTGAACTAAAAAAGCAAATAACTAAATTATAGCAACTGTCTCTGTAACACACACTCAGTCACAATACACACACACTGCTATGTCTCATTTCAAAGGGTGCATCCTCTAGATGTAGCATTTGTTGGACGCATGTCATCGAAGCTGTCTGTTTTTCCAAAAAGCATTACATTTTAAAACAAAAAAGAAATTACAGTGATTACACCTCATGAGGAGTAAATGTTCATTTTATAATGGTTGCTTTTTTGAAATCAGATTAATTGAATCATTTAGCATTATAAAATAACTGATGTTTTATATTAATCTAACAATATTCTATGCAATATTATGTAAATTATGTAATGATGTCATGACATCACAACATCATTTAGCTACTTTCAGCAACAAATCAACCTATTTCTCCTTAATATTAGTTGGCAACAGTGCTCTCTTTGCTAGATCAGAAGCACTTTGGATCTGCCTTTTGTTTACAGACAGAGGCAAAAAGACAACAAGCTAAAACTGTAGTGAATTTTAATCTGTATCAGAAATGTGCTTTTAATGAGAGCCAGCAGAGGCACATAGTTTAATATCAGCCCACTAAATTCGGTTGAGTGGGCTAAACGTCGGGATGGGGTTTCTGGCACCCCTGCTGTGTATTAATAAATACATCTGAACTGTTTCACCAGACTCAAGCTTTCAGTTGTCCATAATTTTAGATCTTTGTTAACTTCTAGTCTGTATTGACAAGTCATTGTAGGTCATCACATTCCTATGACTTGGAAAATGATAGGCTTAAATGATCACCATAAAGGCACGAAGAACACACCACAGGTGTTAACTGAGTCCTTTGCGTTAAAAGGTACTTCTGGATAAATCAGACTACTTGTGTAAATGATAAAAAATGGTAAATCAGGGCAATAAAGTACCATACAATATCATACGTCTATAAAATCAAAATGATCAGGAAATATATATATTTTTTAGATTAAAATACAGCATGTTTGGAAACTCAGACCACAAGAGTGCCAAATAATAAATCTAGTACAATCTTTGAATGATCCATTATGTCACATCGTAAAATAAATCAGCGTACATTTTTTTTTTGCAATTACATGAGTTTCTGCTAGGAAATGTAATTTCACTTATAGCAAAGAAACATATATAAAGACTTAAAATGATAAAACTTGAACAAATTAAATCAACATATTTGCACAAAAATGTGTTGATAAACTGAAGTCAAACCTGCTGCTGTAGGATTTGTTGAAAAAGCTCGGTCCAATTTGTCTCTGCCCCACGACCTGCACACGCCTCCTCACACTGAAATCACAAACATTTAACACAACACAGTCAGAAATGCCATTAAAAGGCATGAAGAAAACACTCCAAACTTCTTTTGTGTGGGTGGGTGTGTGTGAGTGTCATTAGATCACCCCAAAGGCTGTGCATCTTAAAAAACGTTTTATTTTTAAACATTTCCCAGCGTGTAAAACACCCATGCACATGATTTTGGTCAGGTCCTAGAAAATCACATTAGGCCAAAACTTATATTATTATTGCTTTTGTCTTTGTTATGTGCTTTTAATCTCTAATTATCTGTAACTTCTGCTACTTTTTCCTCTAAATTTTTAGTCCACATCGTAGTCAACACTGACCTCATCCGTTTCAAGCATGTCCACCAGGTCAGTCTCTGTCATGTTGAGTATAGATGCAGCTTTCTCTAGTGAGCATTTAGGCACTCTGTTTCCTTCATTTAAACTCTTCTGTTTCCTCCTCAAACGTGCTTTAGTGTCGTCCACCTCCCGTGCCACTTCGTGAGCCAGTGCCTTTAAAAAAACCAAAGGATTCAAAACAGTAAACAAGAGAATTTTCTAAGTTAACATCTAATGGTGTGATGAACTCGCTGTGAACAACAGCTCCACATTTTGGGATGATTTTGTCGAACAGGGAATGAACTGAACGGGTAGCCCGATGTGCTTGACATTTGATGTAAGACGCACTAAACATTGAAGGCTCTCGCGTCGATTTGAAGAGGAATTAAACATAACAGACTCCGAACCTTTAAAAAAAAACACATTGAATTTATTTTTCGTTTTTGCATGGCGCGTATTGTAAAGCTCTCGGAAGAGTGCATATAATGGGCGAGATGAGAGGCTATTAAAATGACGGTGGGGAACGTCGGGTCTTATTCTTTGTTTAGGCTGTCGAGGGCTGAGCTAAATGGGAGTTGTTGCTAAATACTAAGAGACAATTAAATGTTAAAGCTGCCACTGTACATGAGAAAGTCAATAAAGTGAGCTCCCCTTTGTTTCATTTTCATCTTATTGATCGTTGCAATAATCTCCTGTATCATTCCCCATAAGCCTTGTGAAAACCTGACCTTGGAATGGACAGTTTGTGTGTGCGTGATTCCTCTCACTCATGGTCCCGGTTAACCCACAGAAGTATAAGTGAGAGCAATCACATGCGGTTGATCGGAGCGCAGTTCTTTGGGGCATGCTCCATTTCCCACATTCCCCCATCACGGTTATTTGTTTCATAAAGCCTTCATCATAAATACTTCAAATGGATCTTCATTACATTTCAGGGGATGCTGCTGGATTACATAAAGGCCGGTCCTGCGTCCTTATACTGTACACACAAACGCTGTTGTTCTTAATGCCGCAATGCCACTAAGAACTAAAGACAAAGTAAAACTGGTCTTGAGTTCTGAACGTCAATGCTCAGCTTGGATGTACTGTATGTAGCAATAGGCTAGTTGAAACCACAAATTTATGCAAATAGTTTGTGTTATAGGTCCACCGGGTTAGAAAATTCCAGAGCAATAAATTGGCGAACGTGAACTTTAACATCTCTTTCCCTTTTGCATTTACATACACAAACATTATTAAACCTGCAACATTGGGAATTCTCCAGAGGGATGCCCGGCTCATCAACAGCCTGTCAAAAGAGCGTATGACTTTATTTAAAGCTTAATAGATATTCGCTGTCACTAGTCAAAGGCTAGATTCAATTGACCTAAATCCAGCACATGGAAAAATCCGGGAAGAGATTAAGTGAATTTATCACATGCTCTGCGCAGCTCCCCTGACCGCTTGTCGAGAGCCAGTCGAGCTGCAGAATAGCGTGATGGGGGCCAAGAGGAGAAGGGCTCTTACCCACAATCACTCGAGCCACAGGGCCAATTTACCAGTTCTCTTGCAGAGGAGGAGGATTAGACAAGCGGAGGGGAAAGATTCCTCTTTAAATGACTTAGCCGCATTAAACCACACTGGATTATATTAGAAGATAAACTACCAAGGAAATTACTGAAAAAAGAAATTAGACTTTATCTTAAATCTTTGGTGACATATGTGGCATTTGGATTTATTTTGGACTCTCGACGCTATTTGAACAGGGAGGCAAGCGTTTACAAAACACAATGTAAAGGCTGGACGCAGGTTTAAAAATACACTAAAGCTCAAAAGTTTAGAATCACTTACTTATTCTTTGTTTTTTCCACCTTCAACAGTAAACCCATAAAAACCATGGAATAACACAATTGTAACTGTGGGAATTATATTGTGACTAGGGGTGTAACGATACACTCAGCTCACGATTCGGTACATATCTCGATATTTTGAACAAAATTCAAAAATGAAACTGAAATTCAAATAACATTTAATTTCTAAATATTAACAATTTCAGTAACTTATTTTGTGTCACATACAACTTAATAAAGAATTTTAACATTTTAAGGCTTAACTGAAATTAGAATTAAGATCAGTGTCAATTTTGACAGCAAATTTTGATTTAGTTTTAGTCATAGTCTTTTGACTAAAATGCAATTTAGTTTTAGTCATCCCAATTTATCATAGTTTTAGTCTATTTTTAGTCTACGAAATCTACATTATATTAGTCTACTGAAATCTATCTAGATTAATTTATTTAATTGGTGTAATTAAATGTTCCATACAAAGATTTAACTGTTTCGACATAATTTACTTTACCTTGGAATTAAATTAAAGCAGGTCATTACTTTTATTTTTCAGAAAAGTTGAGTAACTACTGGTTCCCTTTCTGTCGGTCTCTCGACGTTGTGTCGAACCGACAGATGGGGTTCGTCCCTGAGAACCAATCGTTTCCGACTGCTTAGAAAAGGCCAATGAAAATTGGCAAATGAAATTTGCATGCAGGACTCCGCCCCGGACATCCGGGTATAAAAGGAAGACGGCGTGCATCATTCATTCACCTTTTGTTCTTCGGAGCCTTCGGTTATGAAGATCTTCTCTTGCTGCTTAGCAAAGACTCTCTACATTGCCGGTTCTACGACGTGGTGCAGCGGACTGTCCCTTCCTGCAGCAACTTCCCCTGAGCGTCTCGGCGGTTCCAGAGGTGTTCGAGCATTCACAAAAAGAGTTAAATTCTCCAGCGTGGCATGTCCCGCTGTTCTCTTGGGTGCGGTGTCCTCATCGAGGATGGGGACAAACACGATGTCTGTGTCAGGTGTTTGGGGGTCCAACACGCTGAGGCAGCCTTCGTGGACTCATCTTGCCCGCACTGCGGGCAGATGGTCATAGAGACGTTGCGGTCACGGGTGGCTGTTTTCTCCGGAAAATTAGCCACCACCTCGCATGCTTCCCGGGCTGTGACTAGGATGGCTAAGGCCATTCCGTCCGCCAAGGCGAGCGGCGAGGGTGATATGGGGATTTCTGCGAGCACTTATCCGTCAGCCGAGTGCTCGCGAACCGCTCGCACCCCGTCTCGCTCGCCTCATTGTTCCCTAGCTGGCGGTGCCACGCCGTCAGCGTCCTCCTTCACGCAGTCGGACACGATGCGTGATGAGGATGAGATGTCCATCGCAGCATCGGAGGGCGAATTGCTGGCATCCAATCCCGACGACTCTCTGCAGCTCCCCCCTAGGGGGGGACGAGCTCAGGAGGAGGCGGATGTCGAGATGTCGGCCATGCTTTCCCGGGCCGCCGTGTGCATTGGGTTAGAGTGTACTCCGGTGCCTCTCCCCCAGCGCTCACGGTTGGATACGTGGTTCTTGGGCTCTGAGCGCGACTCCAAGCCGCGCCCAACCCCGGTTCCATTTTTCCCGGAAGTGCATGAGGAACTGGCGAAGACGTGGAACACCCCCTTTTCGGCGCGTACACGTCAAACTGGTTCCGTCGCTCTCTCTTCCCTCAATGGTGGGGCGGCTAGGGGTTACGTCGACGTGCCCCAGGTGGAACGTGCAGTCGCGGTGCACCTGTGCCCGCAGGCGGCGTCCACCTGGAGAGGTCGACCGAAACTCCCGTCCAAAGCGTGTAGGACTTCGGCATCGCTGGTGTCGAAGGCCTACACTGCCGCGGGCCAAGCTGCCTCCTCTCTCCACGCCATGGCCATCCTGCAGGTCCATCAGGCCAAGGCGTTGAAAGAGATCCACGAGGGTAAGACCGACCCTGGGTTAATGCAGGAACTCCGCACCGCCACCGACCTCGCTCTAAGGGCGACCAAGGAGACCGCGCAGGCCCTGGGTCAGGCGATGTCCACCATGGTGGTCCAGGAGAGGCATCTCTGGCTCAACCTTGCGCAAATGAGCGACGCTGAGAAAGTCCACTTTCTCGACGCGCCCATTGCGCAGGGTGGGCTGTTTGGAGACACTGTCGAGGACTTCGCTCAGCAGTTCTCGACGGTGAAGAAGCAGACGGAGGCGATTAGCCATATTCTTCCCCGCCGAGACTCGGCCGCCCGTAGGCCTTCGAGTTCCCGTGCGACCTCTGCTTCCCAGCAGCCCCGGCCCCCTTCGAAGCCAGCTTTGGTTCCAGCGCTCCCTACCCAGGCGGCATCCCAGAAGAGGGCGTCGAAGGAGAGACCACCACCCCGTCAACAACCTTCGAGGAAGAAGCGTTCCTGACGGGAAGACCCCAGGGAGGTTAACACCATCGGGCCCGTATCCAGCCATGACATCGTTGGACGGTCGATCCGGGACGGTTCCTGCCCCGTTCCAACATCAGCTAGCGGGGTTTTGTTTACAAGTTCTGTTCTCGTTTTGACACCCCCTCGTGGGTATTTTGTTTGTTATTTGTTAAATAAAAGTCTTTTGTTACCCCCTTCACCCACGGGGGCCTAGCGCCCACTTTTTCACGAAAAGAGTTTCCTATCTCCCTGGGTGTTCTTCACAGCCGCTCTCACCCTCTGTCAGACGGTGTTCGGCCACTCGACGTTGCGTCTTGGCGAGGCGCAACATCGAATGTATTTTGCAGTCCTCAGCACTCTCAAATCGACGGTGCTGGGGTCTGCATCGCCAGGCAGGCAAGCCAGCAGAGCCAGTCTTCTTCCCGGGGGTCTTCTTCATCGTCCCCAAAAAAGGCGGGGGGGTGCGCCCCATCCTAGATCTGCGTATCCTGAACAGACACCTGCACAAGCTGCCATTCAGGATGCTCACGCAGAAGCACATCCTGGCATCCGTCAGATGTCAGGATTGGTTCATGGCAATCGACCTGAAGGACGCTTACTTTCATGTCTCGATTCTCCCTCACCATCGCCCGTTACTACGGTTCGCTTTCGAGGGTCGGGCATATCAGTACAGAGTCCTCCTCTTCGGTCTGTCTCTGTCTCCACGAGTCTTTACGAAGATCGTGGAGGCCGCCCTCTCTCCCCTCACGGGGAGAGGTGTGCGGGTACTCAACTATCTCGACGACTGGCTTATCTTGGCTCACTCGCGAGATCTGTTGTGTGCACACAGGGACCTGGTGCTCCGGCACCTAGATCGGTTGGGACTACAGGTCAACCGAGAGAAGAGCATGCTCTCCCCTGTGCAGAGCATCCTCTATCTTGGTATGGAACTCAACTCTGTCACCATGACAGCGCGACTGTCCGCAGTACGCGCCCAGTCGGTGTTGAACTGCCTGGATCATTTCACGCAGTCGGCGGTTCCCCTGAAACTATTTCAGAGGCTCCTGGGACACATGGCATCCTCGGCGGCGGTGATACCCCTCGGGTTGATGCACATGAGGCCGCTTCAACAATGGCTCCTGAGTCGAGTTCCTTGGGGAGCGTGGCACACCGGCAGCAGGCAGATGGTGATTACGCCTCGCTGCCGACGCACCCTAACCCCGTGGTCTTCCATGGCCTTCCTTCGGACAGGGGTACCCCTAGGGCAGGTTACGAGGCATGTCGTGGTGACAACAGATGCCTCCCTGCAGGGTTGGGGTGCAGTGCGCAACGGGCACGCAGTGTCGGGGCTTTGGACGGGCCCCCGCCTGCGCTGGCATATCAATTGCCTAGAGTTGTGGGCTGTGCTACTTGCATTGAAGAGGCTGCTGCCTCTCGTGCAGGGCAAGCACGTGCTGGTCCGGTCGGACAGCACTACTGCAGTAGCGTATATCAATCGTCAGGGTGGCGTTCGCTCTCTGCAGTTAACACGACTTGCCCGACGCCTCCTCCGGTGGAGTCAGCAGGTGACCCGCTCCCTGCGTGCCACGTATATCCCAGGCGACCTGAACCAGACAGCCGACGCGCTCTCTCGTCAGTCAACGCCTCGCGGAGAGTGGCGACTCCACCCCCGCGCAGTCCAGCTCATATGGGTGCAGTTCGGGCAGGCCCAGGTGGACCTGTTTGCCTCCCTCGAAACCACCCATTGCCCGCTTTGGTACTCTCTGACCGAGGGACCCCTAGGCACGGATGCCCTAGCGCACAGCTGGCCGCGGGACAAGCGGAAGTACGCCTTCCCCCCCAGTGAGCCTCATTGCACAGACCATGTGCAAGGTCAGGGAAGAGGAGCATCAAGTGTTACTCGTTGCGCCACACTGGCCCAACCGGACTTGGTTCTCAGAGCTAATGCTCTTGACGACAGCTCCCCCCTGGCCGATTCCCCTGACGAAGGACCTGCTTTCCCAGGGGAAGGGCACGTTTTGGCATCCCAGGCCAGACCTCTGGAACCTCCATGTCTGGCCCCTGGACGGGACGAGGAGATCCTGAGTGGTCTGCCCCCGGCGGTGGTAGCTACCATTTCTCAGGCTAGGGCACCTGCCACTAGGCGACTGTACGCCTACAAGTGGCGCCTCTTCTCGACCTGGTGTGCTTCTCGAGGAGAAGACCCACGGAGTTGTGCGATCGGGTCCGTGCTGTCCTTCCTACAAGAGAGACTCGAGACTAACCTCTCCCCCTCCACACTGAAAGTGTATGTAGCCGCCATTGCTGCTCATCACGACTCAGTTGCTGGGAAGTCTCTGGGCAGCACACCTGGTCATTAGATTCCTAGGGGTGCGAGGAGGCGTAAACCGCCTCGTCCGCCCTCCATACCCTCTTGGGACCTGGATGTAGCCCTGTCAGGTCTCACCAGGCCCCCCTTCGAGCCCCTAGGGATCCTCTCTTCCTCATCTTACGATGAAGACGGTTCTCCTTTGGCGCTCGCTCCATCAAGAGGGTAGGGGATCTACAGGCTTTCTCCTGTCCCCTGACTGCCTGAATTCGGACCCAGGGATTCTCACGTTATCCTGAGACCTCGGCCCGGCTACGTGCCCAAGGTTCCCACCCTCCCTTCGGGACCAGGTGGTGAACTTACAGGCGCTCCCCACTGGGGAGGAAGACCCAACCCCGTCCGTGTTGTGTCCAGTACGCGCGCTGCGCTCTACTTAGCACCGCACACAGAGTTTCAGGAGCTCGGATCAGCTCTTTGTCTGTTTCGGAGGTCAGCAACAAGGGAGAGCTGTCTCCAAGCAGAGGTTGGCCCACTGGAGTGGAGGCAGCTTACCAATCCCTAAATATCCCGTGCCCCCTAGGAGTGAGGGCCCACTCCACCCGGGGTGTTGCCTCCTCTTGGGCCTTGGCACGGGGGGCCTCTCTCGCAGACATTTGCAGAGCTGCGGGTTGGGCTACACCCAACACCTTCGCGAGGTTTTACAACCTCCGCGTAGAGCCGGTGTCAGCCCGCGTCCTGCATGGCCACATGTAGGACCGGCAACTGGTAGGGTGTACGCCTGTTCGGTTCTTTTCCCCTCTCTCGAGTGGGTCAGTATACCGATTTAGCCTCCATTCTTTCCCCACTGGGCGAAGAACAGGCACTCATCCATCACTAAGCAAGCACCCCCTGGGGCGGGCTGGCAGAGCAGCCCTGCCCCTTAGGCCGGGTTCACTGAGTTATTCGCTGCATAGCTCTAACCGGACCTAGTGCTACCAGACGTTGCAACTCCCCAGAGGGCGGTTCCGTCTGATGTATCCTCATGCTGGTTCCCACCTTGGTAACCCATGACCTCCCCGGGTGGACCTCCACCTCGCGGTTTCTCTTCAGCCGCACTTTCTTCCCATGAGTTCTCCCATCGGTGAGACCATGTTGGTATCTCCACTATTCTCCTCCCTGCGGTAGGAAGTGGTCTCTGTAGCGCATTCCCCACTTGAGGAAGTAGCGCTTACCCAGTGCCTTACGGTTCCGGGCGGCTTCTCGCTGTTAGAGAAACAAGGCCGCCGCCTGTGAGGCCGAAGGTAGGGGCCTTCCCACCTTTTCAGAAAGCTCTGGACCCCCTACCTACCCACTGGTAGGTTACAATTCGCGGTAGCATCGGCTGACACGCCCAGGCCGTCACCGTCGCTTCGTTGAGGTTGTGACAGGGCACAGTGTTATGGCTTTTCCATTGGAACCCCATCTGTCGGTTCGACACAACGTCGAGAGACCGACAGAAAGGGAACGTCTCGGTTACGTTTGTAACCTCGGTTCCCTGATGGAGGGAACGAGACGTTGTGTCCTCTTGCCACAACACGTGCTGTCCTCTGCAGCAGTCGTGAGAGGTCTCAGGCTCCTCAGAACTAAGGTGAATGAATGATGCACGCCGTCTCCCTTTTATACCCGGATGTCCGGGGCGGAGTCCGGCATGCAAATTTCATTTGCCAATTTTCATTGGCCTTTTCTAAGCAGTCGGAAACGATTGGTTCTCAGGGATGAACCCCATCTGTCGGTTCGACACAACGTCTCGTTCCCTCCATCACGGCACCGAGGTTACAAACGTAACCGAGACGATATGCATTGTTGTAACACAGAGAATATTAGACCATGAACGACATGTAGCAGTTCATTCAGTCTCATTTTGACTCAATTGATTCATTCGTTCAGTGAAGGGCGTGTTCATTCAGTACATTCAACCAATGAAACGCTCTGACAGAGCTCACACTCAAGCGCTATTGGCTCGTGTCTCTTTGAAGCTGCGCTGTCTTTGCTTGAGACAGTAATGAATGAGAAAAATCTTTCAAAAAGACATATTACATAAACTGCATTACATTTCTTCAATCATGCAAATCACATACTTGTTTTTTAGCATGACATTCGATCTTTTAATATACAGCACGACTCACTTCATCGCTTCTCTGATCGGAACAGTGCTGGTTTCTTTTGGCTTACTTTATGTTGCATATCACGTTATGTAGCAGCTCACGTTAGCGGATAAATTAACATTGGCATTAAAAAACGTTTGTGCTGCCTTTGTAATGAGTTTCGGGGTGACTCGCCAGCAGTTGCGCTTCAAGTTTGCTGTGTTTTAACGGCGATTGTGAAGGAAAATATGACGCTTTGTAAACCACTTGGAGACACAGATTGTGTCTTGTGCTTCTCTCTCTACCGCATATGTGAGATAAGCACACGTGACGCGCTGGCGCAGAGTAGGTAGCAACTTGACCGCTGAACGAATAGAATTAAACATATCATAAAATATCCCCATCTCTGTGCGATATTGAAGAAAAATGCATTATACGATATGTTGCTAAATAATGCGCTATGCTATCGGCGATACGATAATGCTTTAAGTCTGTAATATCAATTTAATCTATATAAAAAAATATTTGTCACGGTCTTTCTTGGTTCTGAACTTCTAGTCGTGTGGCATGATCGGGACAGAGCCCTTAGGTTTTATGTGAGAAAGCCATGAGTTTTGACATCTCATGTGCTTTCTCGTGTCTCGTCATTGGCCCCGCCCCTCTCGTCTCCTGTATTGCTTCCCTTCCGTGTCTCGTTACCCTCACCTGTCCCTCGTTATCTCCCTTTGTTTGTCTTTCCTATAAAATGCCCCCATGTCTCTTTGTCCTGGGCTGTTGGATTGTGCTATGTACCTTGTACTGCGTTCAGTGTACCTTGTTCGTGTCCTGATGTCATTGCCCGTGTGTCTATTTTCCTGCCTTATCCATGGACTGTGAGTTTTGTGTTTTTCCCTGCCTTGTTTTCATTTAAGACGTTTCGTCGTGTACCTTAGTTTAGTTTTCGGTGTCCTTGTTTTACGTTTTGTCCCCCTCGTGGGAAGTCTATTGTTTCAGGTTTTGTTTACAAGTTCTGTTCTCGTTTCGACACCCCCTCGTGGGTATTTTGTTTGTTATTTGTTAAATAAAAGTCTTTTGTTACCCCCTTCACCTCTGCCTGCCTGCAATTGGGTTCTCTCCCTTGTCAAACCGTGACAATATTTTATAACGAAAAATGATACAACCAACATACAGCCACGGAAAAAATTAAGAGGCCATTCCAAATTTTCATTTCTAGATGTATTGTGGCCATTCCAGTCCAGTGACATACGTGGCCTAATGGTTAAGAGAGTCGGACTCGTGACCAGAAGGTTGCCGGTTCAAATCCCAGTGGGTACGTGTGTTCACCACTTGCTGTGCATGTGTTCACTACTCTCTGGATGGGTTAAAAGCAGAGGTCACATTTCGGGTATGGGTCACCATATCTGACTAATAGGTCACGTTCACTTAAAAGTGAATAAGAACTTGTTTTCTATGCAGTTTTTGAGGTCTAAAAAAATACAGAGCATCTTTTCTGTTATTTTGACGCGTTTCACCCATTTTCATTTTCTGCAAATAAATGCAAATAGAAACAATATTTTTATTTGAATTTGGGAGAAATATTGTTAGTAGTTCACAGAGTGAAACAAAAATGATCATTTTAAAAATAGTACATTTTTAAAATCAGAAAAAAAGGTCTCTGAAATGGTCTCTTAATTTTTTCCACTGCTGTATATGTTTCACATGATTTCTGATTATTGATCATCTTCCACACATCAGGCACAGTCGCTCTGCTGCCTGAAACGCTGATCAAATATAACTTTTGGAATTTTTCAAATTATTTAGTTATTGCAAACTATTGCGATATGCATATTTGTGATATTTCGATATATAGTGCAGCCCTAGTATTAGTCACCCTTTGACTAGAATTTGCAAATTCATACCTTTGGTTTATCATCGAGCTTCTTGAGGTCTCAACCTGGGAAGCATTTTAAACACTATTGAAGGAATTTCCAGCTATGCTGGAGGCTTATTAGCTACTATTTATTCATCATTTTGTCCAAGTAATCCATTTCAAAAATAATTTTTGTTAAAATAAAAATGTTGTTTTCTAATAAAAGAAGATAAGTTGCCACAATATTACAAGTCATTTTAAACACTGAAACACCTTCAGATTATTTTTTTAACCTCAACTTTTGACCGGTAGTGTATATTAATATAAAAATGTCTTTATGACTGGAATAGGCATTTGAATGAAAATCTGAACTGGGAAATATAATCAATTACTCGTGGCCCCACACATTTGCATAATTCAAACAAATCTTCTCAGTGCATCCCAAAAAATGGCATTTTAATCATCTCATAAGATGCCTCTTGAACCTTCCTGACAGGATGGCATGTTCAAAGCTCATCAATCCATGACAGGGGAATGTAGGCCAGAGAGCTGCGCTGTCTACAGGGACCATCATTAACAGGCTAGCAGGAATCAGCTACAGGTTAAATATGTTGACTATACGAAACCACGGGCTACAATACACGCTGGGTTTGACAAAAGTGTGTACTAAATATCGCTTTACATAGAATTATGTAGTTTACGTAGAATCCAACCTAAATATAAGGTTTTCCTGTAGCTCAGAGGTAAGAGCATTGCGTTAACAATGCAAGGTTGTGGGTTCGATCCCAGGGGATTGCACATACCTATGTAAAAATATATAGGATAATGCAATGTAAGTCGCTTTGGATAAAAGCGTCTGCCAAATGCATAAATGTAAATGTAAAATATACGAGACAAATGCAAAACGTGAATGTAGGACAGTTCAGACACCTCGATGAATGTGCGGAGTTGATGCAGCTGAGATTCAGCCAGCGTGAGTTTACTCTGCATTATTTCCAGAGTCTGTGTGCTCTGCTGGACCAAACCGTGCATCTGTTTAGAAGCAGCCTGCTCCAACTCAGCCATGGCCTGATCACACTCCGCTACCCGCGCTTGCAGGACAGCCAGTCTCTGCTCCTGGGGATATGCACACAAACGGAAAGACATTTTTTGGTTAGGGTACCGCCGTAAAGTGATCGGTCACAGTTATCAGTATGAATGATTGTATGTGAAAAAGGGGCAAAAGGAGGAAAATAGGTACAGTCGGTTTGGTGATTAAAGGAGTAGTAATGTTGGTAACCAAAAACCGTTGGTCCCCACTGACTTCTCTTTTATGGACACAAAACCAATGCAAGTCAATGGCGACCAACGGTTTACTATTACCAACATTTTTCAAAATATCTTCTTTTCTGTTCCGCTGAAGAAGGAAAGTCATACATGTTTGAAATGACAAGAGGGCATGTATATAATGACCGAATTTTCATTCGGTCTGAATGTGAACTATCCATTTTTAAAAATCAAGAATGTCTATTCCAGCTTTGTATTAGACCCAGACTTTACTTTATAAGACGTAAAATGGCAATGACGCAATGATAAAATGAAACCACAGATCAATAGCAGAAGAAAGGTGTAGAAAAATTGGGGCAAAGCATTGAGGCCAAACATCAAAGAACTCTGATGGTAATTGTGTGAATAAAAAACCCTTGCAAAGATAATAAAGGAAGAGCATCAAACAGTCACTAAAACTGAGTCACAAAACATGAATGGTGCCGAAATACCCTTTTCTGTAGCTCCTCTTTGAGTTTTTGGCTGGTTGTCATATGTTGTTTCTTTTCCTCCGTTGCAACTGTCAGTCTTCTCTTCAGAGAATCGACCAGAGCTTTCCGGTTAGTCGACTCTTCTGATAGCGATATTATCTAGTATATAACAATTTTTATCAACCAAAGCTGAGGTCTCCACCCCCAACATTAAATTACCTCAATATGTTTCTATAGAGTAAAATGAAGACATTTTAAATCGGACACTGTTGTTTTAATGTTTGAGCAGGACCTACTTTCTTCTCCAGGTCTTCGGTGAGCGCTCTGTGACTCCTCTCAGAGACCTGACAGATCTTTAGTCTGCTCCTGAGATCTTCCAAAAGCTGCCTTTTCATTGTTACATCTCTCTCTAACATGCTGACCCTGTGAACATACAGTACAAGCATGTATCTAAAAGATATTATCACCACAATGGTCCACAGTTTTTTATTGTCTTTTTGTTTATGTCCCAATAGAAGTGAATTAAACTGCAGTAAATAATTCCAAAAAGGTTCTATCCAGATGCCCCCTGATCAAACACTCTCGAGTGAACAGAGATGATAAAAGCGCCGGAATATGTTAACATTCGAGGCCTGTTTTACTGACCACGGCTTTGACCAAAGCCGCTGTAATGATGAGCAAAGGTCCTTTTTAAATAAATATCCACAAATTCCGGCGAGAGAGAGAGAGAGCCTGAAGCAAATGCGCTGAATAAATGTGAGAGCTTCTTATTGGAGTGACATTAAATTAAACAAGACCGGGTGGCCTGGGGACATGGAGTCAGGTTACCGAACAGAGCCATTAATGAGAAAACCCATATTGACCCCTTTGCAGTGTGGACGTAGTCGTTTCTCCTGTTGACTTACAGTGAAGCTTCACTCCCCCTCCCCCACTACACTCCATCTTTTTCAAAGCTCAAGAGAGCAAATGGCAATTAGATCTATAACATTTATTCTAGGAGCGCTCGTGCCCGACAAGAATAGCCGGATGATACTGATGGCCGGCGCGAGCAGCTTCTCTACGGGCGCCGGCTATCTAAATTGCCTGAACGTTTTCCGTTGCACTCCTTCCTTTCTCTTTTTGCTGTCGAGGTGTTAGATTGCTAATTCGGAATGCATTACGGGTGCTAATACAGTTGTAAGTGCTTTCACGGATCATGGATGTGCAGTTTGCAGCAAAAAACAAAGGAGATGAATACATGTATGATATGGAAAGACAACAGGCGGCACATGAAAGGCAGGCCTTTATGAATAAGGCAGAGACCTCTGCGCCGGATATTGACTCAGGACATGGCAGCACGCTTTGAAATTCACTTTTTTGAAGGCAGTGCAGCAGCCCCTCAGTGTTGGAGATGTATTTTTTACAGCGTCTAGACATGTATTTCATTTAAACGAGCCGCGTGGCGTAAGGCGGCTGCTGTTCACAGGGACTTCTCATCCGTGATTTCGCGTGTTGTCGCAGACCAGATCTTTCACCTGCCTGTGGACATGCCTGCCATTCACGCACCATAGAGTGAGCATTCTGCAAAAATCCTACGCACGGTCATTATCTTTGTCTAGTAAAAAATATCCAAACATCCGTGAAACGAGACCCGGGAGGCAAAGATGCTAAATCACAAGTGCGTTTCTTTTAAGCACAAAACCTTAATACCAAAACATGCTTCTTATTTTCCAACTGCTACAATGGCTAAAACAGGCGTTGAGTACAACATACTGTGAGGTAAAAGTAGGCAAGTGGATAGAAACAATAGGCAGTCAGAGTCGGAGACAGGCATCTTATGCCAATAGCGCATAACTACACGAAAAGAAAATGACAATGTCTTTCCGGCTCTGACTAGTATCTGTTGTAATAGGAAGCTCCATGGTCTGCGAACGGTGTGAAAGTTTACGCAGTCGCAGAGCTGCCACACGGTGGAATCATACACTGCAAATGTGACCCGGAGCCCAAGAGACAGAAAGAGAAGGAGTATTAACGTAGTAAAGCAGGGGGAATAGCTAAGACCAAGAAGGAAAGGAAAGCAGAAAGAGAGGGATAGAGAGCATTTACCTCTCGTGCAGTTCCTTCACTGTCTGATCTCTTTCATCTAACTGTGCCCTCAGGCTCTTGTTAGCAGCACTGTGTTTGCTCATCTCACTGCTGGTGCTCTGTGGAGAGAGTCACACATTTATCCTATCATCTGATATTCCCATCATGCACGACTCCGTTATGCATACAGAGCCATCAGGGGTCTTAATGTGGATGCTGTAATGCTAACCATAATCCATTCATACAGCTGCATGTCCTGTTTTTTTTTGTTTGAATTATATTTTATTTTTGTCACACTGCGTGTTTTGGTAACACTTTACAATGAGGTGCTATTTGTTAACAGTAGTACATGCATTAGCTAACAATGAACAGTTTAGTTTTCAGTATGTATTAATCCCTGTTAATGTTAGTTCATGTCAATACAGTCATCAATCATGTTAATTCATGGTGCAATAACTAATGTTAACAGTGACAACCTTTGATTTTTATAAGTAAACGCTGAAATAAACATGAACTAATATTAATAAATGCTGTATTTGTATTGTTCATTGATAGTTCATTTTAGCAAATGCAAAAGCACCTTATTGTAAAATGTTACCCATTTTTTAATACTTTAATCTAATATGTCCAATATGATCTAGCAGAGATATAACATCTATATTAAATGTTGAATTGACAAATGTTGAAAGACGAATAAATGTAGAAACATGCATTTTAAAGGAAATGATTGACACACTGACTACTCAGACATGAAGACACTAAGTGACCAAGCTCTGTGTATAGGTTCTTTAAAGGACGAGTGGTAAAAATAATAAAACGTGATCTATTTAGTGTGGCATTCGTTCAACCTCTGTGAATGTGTGTCAAGGTAAGAGGTTCACACACAGTCAAAAAACTCCTGATGACAAGTCACGGTGGGAAGTGGGAGGTCATGTAGAATGATGGCTATTTTTATGTACATCTTGGCTTCAGCTGAAATTAACAGAAGACTTGCATACATGTGGTACACCACCAGCATATCCCACACATACAGTCAAACCAAAATCTATTCAGACACCTTCAACATTTCTCACATTATTACAGTCTATAAGGTGTTATTTTTTAATGCACATTTGAATATTATTAAATGAACCCTTAAAAATGTCACAACATATCAAACCATTTAGTTTATGAAAAGACAGCATAAGCATTCCACGACAAGAGGTTTGTTAGCGTTTAAATAATTATAAAATAAGAAAAAATGTTTTTGGACATTTTCTGCTTATAAAACATTAGTGGAACACATTCATAGTTAATGTAATGAATCACTCCTGTGGCCATCATGTGTTTGCAAAAGACACTCGGTTCGATATGTTGTTATCTATGCAATAAAACACTGTGAAGTATGCTGAAGTGTGATTTATAAACAGACTTTATCGACTCATTTTAATTTGCATTGTGTCGTGATTTTGACCAAAGCAGCATTTTAAACTAGACAACAATGTAGGTCGGGACTGAAGCAGGGCACTGACAGATCTGTGTTGGAATTTGCAATACGCATAAGACTCTTAGAGCTCCTTGCAACAAATGGGTAGTAGAACTGTACCTATTTTCACTGCAGCACAAACACACATTACAGGCCAGACACACAAAGACAAACAGAATCTAGTTAAAGCAGTTTACTTACTATATGTACTATTTGTACAGTAAACCCCCACCTTATCCAGGTTAGATTTCACGATTGATCATTTCTTTTACATGTTAAGATTTACATTATCTGACAGCATCTACGTTGAGTGACAGTTAAGGAAAAACAACACCTGAATAATTCTAAATGCTAAATAATTCATTGTTACATTTACTGATTGTTGTTTTGTAAGTCTCTTTTATCCCAGTATTAAAGAATCATTGATGACGATATGAAAACGGTATGTTTTTACATTGAAAGATGCTTTCTAAGGCTGCTTCAGACCATATAAATCAAGAAGCATATGTTTTATGCCATATTAAGGAATCTGTTTATTGTGCAATCCGTAACATATATACACTATTAAATTCCTGTTTAAAATGAAAACTGCAGATATATCTATCTAAGGAGTTGGTATTGAACTTAAAAGAGTTATACTGTTAAGAACAGCAGTAAAAGAAAAAACTGGATACATGCGTATCATAAACAATGTCTATGTTCCTGACAGACCAATAATAAACCGTTATTAATATGTTGTTGTATATGTATCAACCGGCAAACCTTGAGTTGGTGTGTAAGCTGTTTGACTTGGGTCTGCAGGTGCTCGGGGTCTACAGCGGGGGGGTTGGCTGTCATTTGCTGCCGTATTTGTCTCCACTGCTCCAGCTCCATCTTCAGAGACGCCTTCTGCTGCTCCACACCGGCCAGCTCGCATGCCTGCTTCTGCTCCCCAACACACAAACATATTTCCCAGTCTCTTACAACAGCTAGTTAATGAAGAGGCAGATGAAAATCAATTAAGTGAGCAAAATGACAAGGAGGCAAAAAGTTTGATTAAACAGTTTCAGGTGAGTTTTTTGATTAAGGAGCATTTTTCAGTCTCAGGACTACGTAGCAGTTTGTGATTAAAGCCTTAAATCCGATTAGAGGCGTATGATAATAAGGAGGCAGATCATTCCTCAGTGTCTTCGTCTGATTGTCAGCCTTAATAGAGCCATTGTCAGCTCGCCCCAATGCACTCTGGGAGTTTATCAGCGCTGAAAGCTGAGCACCAGGGCTAATTGCGCTCTCGCTCACTAACACGTGCAGTTACTGCATAGAACTAAGTGAATAACACAAAGCTCTGTTTGGGGAATACAACCACACACAGAGATTATAATAACACTCGGTGGCAATACTTCACCCTCTGCCAAAACATAATGATTTCTTCAGCTACAGCGCCATTCTTACCATAAGGCAAATCACGGGGAAATTGACCGCACGCGCAGTGTCTCATGGACACCATTCGTGCAGCCAGAGATATCTGGTTTCTGACCTTATAATAGAACATTTTCTTTTCTAGGTTTGCGCTTGTGAAAGTCAGCCCGGCAGCACAGAGAGAGGCATTGATGGCGTTTCCAGTAATCGGAGGGTTTCTGAATAACCCTGCTGCACTGGAGTGTCATTAGGATCATGTGGTTTTCTGTCGACGTTCAGACACATCCAATGGTCTAAGCAGTCTTTTAAACCGGTAGTTCTCAATTATTGGGGACCCAGCATTGCATATTTTGGATGCTTTCCTGACACCTCATTAAAGGTCTCCAGGATCGGAATTGAAAACCATGGCTTAAACCGCAGGATGTTTGCTGTGACCTACACACACAACACCAGATTTATGCCGACTTTCTGAGAAGAATATCATAATAGGCATTTTTACAAGATTGTAATCATAAAGTTATCACTTCCAGATTTGAATGATAATTTGTATATTTCTTATTTAAAATGGTAATTTACCCACAAATTATTTGACGTTTTACTCCCTCTCATGTCGTTCCAAACCTGTATGACTTCTTACTTGGGTAAATCACAACAGAAGATACGTTGGTAACCAAACAGCACTCGTACCCATTGACTTCAACTGTATGGAAAAAAATTCAGTGTATAAAAAATCTCCTTTTTTGATCTAAAGAAGAAAGTCATACAGGCTTGTAACGAAATGTGCATAAATAAAATATGAGGTTATGCAATGTTATGCATTTCACATCATCATTTTATGAATTTATTCTCATAACATTACACTTTAATAATAAAATGCTTTAACGTTAATCTCATAATGTTCTCCACGAAATCCTAGAATTGTTTCTATTTTAACAAGGCACTAAAACACGGCAGTTCCACGCACCATTTATTTCCGCTATTAAAAAGTTTAAAGGTGAAAAAAAAGGAGTCAAGAGTTGAAGGGTGAATTTGGTTGAGCAGACTTCTAATGTCTATAGATCACTGATTTACGAATCGCTGTGACCAGTCAGTCACTTGGAGCTGTAAATTAAACTGTCAAGCCTGTTAGAATCGAGTCACACTTGTCTATCTCGCCGAACTCGGAGGAGACGTGGGGAGGTTAGTTTGGTTTAGTGCTAACAGGCCCTGAAAGCCTCCCTGTCAGACGAGACTGCTGCAGGAGTCTAATCCAAAAGTAATCCCGACCCTTCCTAAAAGAAGAACACGGAGAACACCTGCAAATTACGCAGATTACAGGCCCGGGCTGTCAAACACGCTGTCCAGCCCCTCCTCCGCGGCGACGGGAGAGCTTCTGCCACTCTTTCCTAATAATCCCGGCGCAGTGATTAATCTGAACGGCTCAAAGGTGTGACAGCTATCTTCACAGGGAGGCTGAGCAGGTAAGTATCCCACCTGTCAAAGCACAGTTACTCTTTCATGTTTAAGTGAGATCATACAGGGGACGAATGGAGTACGTACGTCACCTGCAATCATTTTGCATCACGACACTACCCTTGGCACTTGTTGAATTGAAGAAAAACGCAGCGATCATTTCTTTAAGATCGAGCGAGAACAGCTGGGTGCTCCGCGGGGATGTGTGCCATGATTGACTGATGAAAGTGTCACTTCGCTGCTGAGCATGTGTTCCACTTAGAGAGAACAAGGAACGCGCACACGCACCGACGCCAGCAGATGCATTATCTCATGTGCTGCTAAAACACCCATCAATCGCAGTTCTAACACATGCAGGAAGAGAGAAACCCATGCAACTCATCTAATATACATCACAGACTCTGAACAAGAGATCCATTCCCTACCGATACCGCGTATGACATCTGTGTAATCGCTACGGCAGCTCTGCGACACTTCTGCCGCTGTGCTACAGCCCGACTACGCTGCTGCTTTGTTTAATTGAACTTGGCCGTTTATCACAGGAGCCTTGTCTTTTTCTGCCTAGGCAATGAAATGAGAGTGAGAGAGAGAGAGACTTATTAAGATGAGCAAGACAAAGGATCGATACTGGACCACAAAGGGCACGGGGATCAATGTGAGCTGAGTGTAGTGTGACACCTGACACGAACGCTAATATAGAAGAAACAGAAACTACCAGACACTCGCTCACTTTCATTCGCACAGAAAAAAGCACCGGATCTTGTAAACGAATTAAAGCAATGCGATTATTCTGTGCGTGGAACTCGGTCGGTAAGGAAAGGTTGTCTTATGATACCGGCGTCCACCCTGGTGCAATGCTCTTCTCTAAATACTCATGTGATTTATAATAGCAAGTAAAGAGCTTCATGCAATAAAGACACTCTTTCCATTTCCTGATCCTTGAAAAAAAGAGTACAAATTTAAAAGCTCGTATTTACTGTAAGAAGTGTCTGATAGTGCTGGGGGGGAGTGAGATAAAGTGAGTAGTGTTTAGCTGGTTATTTGATCTCAATATGGTAGCCACAATGATCACCCGAGTCTTGCTGTCAAATGAAGGTACTCTTCCTTTCTTTAGGTGCAAAGAAATGACAGAATTAGTCTATTAATTTATTCTGCCACCTCCGTCTCCTTCCATCACAGGACTTCTGGAACATCTGCTGGTACAGACACAGACCCCCCGGTGCTGAGGAATCACACGATACTAGCGATTCAATCTAAAACAAAAGCTCAGCGCAGGGCTAGGTGAACTCATGCATATACAAGAGTACATTTACATTCAAAGGTGCACAGCTGGATTGTATACGGGTGACAAAGGGCGCTAAACCCCCACTGCCCTCCGGTTATTTGATGTTGTGAATGTTTTCTTCAACCCTGGTTGCCATAGTTAACACCGATGGAGCCTCATATAAGTGACAAGCCTTACTGCTTAATACACAGTACAGTGTTTATTTCTCCATTTATCCACACTACTTTTTATATTAGACCATAAGACCCATATGTACTGGGGCATCACCCAACAAACATGATTGCCCACTACCACAGCTATTATTATTATTATTATTATTATTGTTCATTATAACACATTGTAATTACTGTGAACAAACAACATGTTCAGAGTAAGTTAAAGGTTGAGGTGGGTTTAGGGTCAACAGTAGGGATGTAAATTTTCAGGTATATCACTAATAGATTTTCATTCAAATTACAGATCAATGAATCAATAACTCAATACCATAAACCGCATGTGGACAATCAATTGCGCAAATCAACTCCACATAACAGCAACCGTTGCAACACGTAAAATACCATGATGTCTGCTAAAAGTTTAGTGTCACTTTAAGGACCCCAAACTTTAAGTAATCTTATATTCCTTTTGCTCGGACGGCATGTGTTTGACTGTTTGGGGATAAGAGTGTGGAAAAAAACCTAAGTATGCAAAACATTTTATAACAAAACAAAAACCTCAATAATGTAACATTATTTACATCTAGTCATTATATAGTTTTGATACGTTAACTATTATTGTAAAATATGGAAAAAATATATAATAAAGAAGAATGAATAAGTGAAGTTATAAATGGTGGTGGTGTATACTAAACTAAACAGACACAGGGGCTTTCAGTACACATAATGACACAAGTGAGAATATATTTAGCCAAGTGTAGTGTCAGATGATAACCGATTAAATTGTTAAAGCTCGATTAATTGTCACCAACTGATTAATTGTTAAAGGGATAGTTCACCCAAAAATCTGTTATAATTTACTCAGACGTCAATTGGTAGCGATGTTGTTCGGTTACCAACATTCTTTGAAATCTCTTCTTTTGTGTTCATACAGGTTTGAAATGACAAGAGGTTGAGTAAATGATGACATAATTTTGATTTTTGAGTGACCTATCCCTTTAACATCTCTAGACAAGAGTAAAATTACAATACATGCAGACAATGTAAATGTGAGGATGATTTAACACACATGTACACAACAATTACATCGCAATCTTTCTTACACTAGCATTAAGGTAAAAATCCGAAAACTTTCAAATGAACATACACAATACACACACTTATCTTCCACACATTGCTCTTATTGTCATCACCTAATCAGTCCAGAGGATCAAATCTGGACACACCAGCACTAGCCAATTAAAGAGCGTGATCACACCACAGGGCAGCAGGGGGCAGTGTGTGGGGGCACTAGACCTGCTGCCCTTTCACCACTTCATGAATACTGCAAGACTCCGAGTCAAACAAATAAACAAACATGTGCGCGCATGTGGAAACACACACATATACACAGTGTCACTGCAGCAGGGTTTGGAGATGGAGGAAAAAGAAAGGGAGGGAGAGAAAGGGAGATCTGGTCACTAGGGCGTTCATTTTGACTCTTAATCAAGTCTCAGGCGGTCTCTGTATTTCCAACCGTGCAGCGGCACACCCTACAGGGGCCAACAGCTCTGTGTGTGCGCATGTGGAAAAAAAATGATGGGTCTCATGGGTCTACACATATATGACAAGTGATGACAGGCTATTTATCGAAATCCAGAACTGAATGAGGTGTTAGTAAAGTCACGAGACAGTACTGCAGTACCTTTGAGAGCTGCTTGCTTGCGCTGAGTTGCTTGAGAAGTGAGTCCAGTTGCACTTGTGCTTGAGCGTGTCTGCGGTTCTGCTCTGTGGCGAGCTGCTGCGCTGCTCTTTTGTCGGCCTGAAGCGCAGTAACCTGCTGCTGGAGGGACAGAAGCCGCTGCCGCAAAACACCAGAAGTCTGTTTTTTTCTCCTTCTCGACATTTGCCGGGAGGGACCTGAGGGGAGAGAGGAGTACACACACTTAATACTACAGCCAGTGTCTTTTTAGCCTTTTTAAGAGAATTAAGCCGTAAACTGTCAATTTACAGTGCAAAAGAGTGCAGGCTCCAAAAGATTTAAGCGGATAGTTACCCAAAAATGAAAATTCTGTCATCGTTTACTCACCTTCATGCTGTTCATAACCTGTATTAGATTTAGATGGTGACTTCATGACGACTAAGTGGTGCTTTTTTATGACATGGTTCTAGTTTAACCAATGGCTTGAGTTTGTGGCGAGGCAGCATATTTGTCCAATAATGGAAGACAGAAATTAGGGATGCACCGAAATGAAAAATCTTGGTTTTCGGATTACTCTTTGATTTACTGCTTTTTTTACAGTCTAGACACATTTTTGCTGTATTTTTATTAATTTTACTAGCACATTTACTACGATCTATAAAAATAAATAATATGGTATACTACAGGTTTTTTTCATGTGACTATGTCATAGTTTTAGTTAACCAGACTTTTATTTTCACGGGTTGTCACAAGGACCTTTTTAGTGCGTGTTTGACAGTGGCTTTTCTCACAAGAAACGTGGCCAGGATGCAAAGCACACATTGACAGGTTACAGGGAACTGGCTTGGGAACTGTGTGAATGCCACCACTGTGTGATGTCGACGTATGTCGGGAGCAGCGAGGCTTTTGTCAGACCGCCGGCTCCCTTCTAAAATACACTAGAGTTACCGACCGTTACCGTCCCTCGTTCTGAAATTTACTTTGCTCCATTTATAAAGCGTGATCAACTTGATCGCGTCTTTAGAAACGTTATTGTTGGGTAAAATTCACTTTTTGCTATTAATTATAAATAATTTTGATCGCTGAATAGTCGGTGCACCCTTAACAGAAATGCAGTGAAAGAAGCGTTTGAGAAAACCCGCTTCGTGATTTTTGCAGAACTGGGGGGTAAGATTTTTTGGGTAAAGAATGTTTCCAATAATGATTGCCTGGACATTCAAGAGTCAACAGTTACTCAAAAAACATGCTGGTCTTCATCTTTATTGTATCAAGTAGGTTACCTTGGAATTGAATGTTTCCGGTGTGAGACCGGGCCAAACGTAAATCCTCCTCAGGCCTGTCTATGGGGCAAATCAGCATGTACCTGGAGACCTGCCGACAGGTGATATGTGGAAAGACAACACATGACAAAATAAGCTGAGGCAACAGTTTAACCTAACGTAACATGGCGGAAGAGTGACAGAGGAAGCGTTTGTAGTCACTTCAAAGGAGCTTCGGCTTTTCCCCTCATTTGTATCGAACACTATTTAAAAAGGTTTTGATCAGTCTCTCTCTCTTTCCCTCGCCACGGGTTTGATCACGGATTTATCTAGAAGCTCTTTACTGTGACACGGGCGGCGCAGCACTCTGCTCCACTGTCACGCTGATGTGAGCCAGCGCGGATGACGAGTACACAGAGGCATTCAGGCAGGATCTGAGAGAAGGCTGACAGCTGTGGAGCTGAGAGGAAGAGAAAAGAGAAGATATGAAGCTTCCCCGTTCTCCGAGGGGATGGGGGAGAGCCAACAGATTCCTGAGAGACTGTCGAGAAGAGATCGCACTTCATAGGAACAGACACCACTGATGCTCATCTCCCAGTCAACGCAACTGTTTACAGTCAAGAGGAAAATATTTTTACTTTTCACTAAATGAGAAAGGCAATTTCAAGGTAAAATGTGTAATTTTGTTTAACGTTCAAAAACTTTCTCCTATCCCAGTTTGCTGTAATTGCTAATACAAATACAAGTAATTAATTCAGAGATGCATTCCCCAGAAATGTGGAAAAACTGTGGCTTTTTCAAAATCGCTTTGTTTGTCTCAGAATCCTTACCAGCCTGAAAGAACAACAATGGCTCAACCAATAGCGTAAGTTTGACTCTCTGCTCATCCGATGAAGGAAGATGGGTGGAGAGTTAAGGAAAGTTTTTGTTGTTGTTAATTTGCTATTCTGCTTGATGATGCCAGTGGCACAAAAATAAACATTTAAAATGTTTTTAGATTAAATATCAAACTAATTCGGTGTCTGCTCTCAAAAACCTACAGTAAGTATTGTGGTATTTAAAGATGCAATCTGTATCATTTTGTCTATCTAGTCATCTCGGTTTAAAACATACAATTGCAGATGGGCAATTCCAGCGTTATGGATGTGACATTTTCAGTCAAAACTTGAAATATAAATTCTCAGAGAATGTTCCCAATATACTGAATCATCAGCTTATATTTGACTAAACCCCTGATGATAAATGTATCAGTCAATGTACAAGTTTTTTTCATCTTAAAAAAGGAGGAAATGAATGTGTTATGGATGTGACAACCCAGCTTGCTTTACCTATTTTCGTAAATCTAATGGAAGTTAAGAGAAACACTATTAAAATATGACAGTATTACAAAATGTAAATATTGTTGATTGACAAACCTTAGTTCTCCGAGGTGCTTGACTGGTCGGAGCAGAGTATCGACTTTCTAGACTGTCAGAGAACTCTTCATTTTCACTGTGGACATAAAGTGACAACTTTGTGAGATGCCATAGCATCTATATGAAAAACAGGCAATTAGCAGAAGAGCAAACAACTGTACAATATAACGCAAACCTCAATATTTCATTAACAGGTGCAATGGGTGTGTGTGTGTGTATGCGGTGTGTATCTGTGAGTGCCAACTGCCAAACTGCCAAGACACACAGTATTCCTGCAATTCTAAACACTGCACTGTGTCACTGAACAGCCTCTAAGAGACCGCATTGGAAAGGTTCCAGCATGCTCTTCTGTTGAAGCAGCGGTGCATTTGGGTGAAATAAATCTGAGAACTGGTATCATTGAAAATCATCATGCCATCCATCATGCCACAAACCCCGACGCAGTAGTCCGCATAAAACTTTCATGAAATAATTACTGAAGATGCCGCTTGATTTGGGGAATGTTTAACATCTGGTGGAGAGCAGAACAGAGTCGTTCAAAATTTATCCCGTTAAATCGAGCACAGGAAGAGGAGGAGAGAAAAGAGACATTGGGATCGGGGTGAAATAGGAGTGTCACAGCATAACGGAATTGATTGGCCCACGTTTGCCAGGGACGACTCCTCTGTCAGGAATAAATATGCAAAGGAAGCACAAATTAAATTAACCTGCCAAACTGTCAATTTTAGGCCTCGTGACGGTGGGAAAATGGCATTGGGCAGAAAGTGAGGGGCTGTGGGTGGGTTCAGGTGCATCCTGGCACCGCTCCAACTCTGCCGTTCAGAGGTGGCTAATTCTAAATGCAAATTTCAGTCAATAAGCTCCTAGGCAAGACATCCCAGGGTAATTCAAAGGATCTGACATTTTTTCTCTCTTTTCTGCCCCCCTTCCGCTTTTTTCTCCTCTGAATACCAACGAGACAGGAGCTGAGATTCAATCACCCGATTGCTTGTGTTTTTGCATATGCGTGCTGTCCCTACCGTCAGAAAAATAATGAGAGCATGAGAGAAGGAGAGCGAAAAGGAGACAAGGATGCTGAAAGGTGGGGGAAGTACCTGTCTGCACTCATGTCCTCCCAGTCGTCCTTGGAGGGACTGTCCATCCTGTTCTGTTTGGAATGCGCGCCTGTACCACTGGAGGCCTTTCTGGACCGGAACCTGTTGTTAGTCAGCGCGAAAGCTTTCGCTTTGCTCAGAGCCGAAGACCGATGGAAATCTCGCTCCGCTCGAAGCACTCCCAGTTCCTGTCGGAGCTTCAGTAGCCTGCTTCTGGCCTGGTTTGCCACTTTGATGGCACTCTCCGCCTCTCTCTTGAAGTTCTGAAGCTGTGCGAGCAGTCTGTCCCGTTCGGCTCTAGCTTGAGTGTCCTCTGCTGCCCGAACGACCGCGCGTTGCTGGAGTAGCTGAATTTCGGCCTGCATATCACCCCTCTCTCCAGCCAGCCCTCTGTTCATTTCCTGTAGCGCTTGATTGTCATCTCGCAGCCGCACAATCTCACTCTCCAGAGAAACCATTTGAGTCTGTAGCTGTTCTATCTGTTGATGTAAGCAGACGCACAGACGCATCAAATTATCACATTATCTTTTTTTAGCAGAGCTCTTTTTTGGGCTTTAACCCTCACTGGCCTCTACGGAGAGGGTCCGTTTTGAGGCAGGAGAGCAAGCAGTCTACCATTCGCCCAAATTTGTTACCCATGGCTTAACATAAAAGAGGGCCATTTAGGCAGCTTGTCAAATCCTGGTGGAGGGTGTGAAACAGAGGAGGGGATGCCTGCTGGGTGTATACCCCCAGGCAAATCGCTGCCTTTTATTTAGCACTCTCTCTGCCGTACGGCCATGGCACGTCACCTTTCAAACAACATTAGACCCCTTTACGGGTGGCTGACAACGACTCGCCCTCCCGCCCCCCCTCCCGGCACTCCATCAAAAATTATTTCATTTATAATGCGTTTGCAAGAGCACATAAACAGCGGTCTGCCCCTGTGGGTTATTAAGTTTAACATGGTGCTTGTCATTCGGTAATAAAGGCGATGACAGCCCCCATTACATGACCATATGGCAGCTGCTGGCACAGCTTACAATGCCATCATCTGCTCCGAATTATTCTACAAACCATTTCATTCCTCCGCTCACAACGTTTCTCTCACTTCTTCGCCAGCCCCTTCAGCAAACGGCACCCTAAATGTTGCTTCGGGGGAAGTGAAGTGCTTCGGAATAGACTGCGGGAACGATCTGCTCGGGCTAAATACTAATGACAAATGATTTACTGGTGTTAAATGGCTGAAGGATTGAGCCATTTAGCATGTGTCAAATACGGGAACTGTCAGCAAACGTAAAAAAAAACGGTTTAGTCGTTTCAAACGTGTCTTAAAGATTCTGCCGTGCTTTTATAGTCCTGGTGGTAATGGGTTTGAACCAACAGACCACACTAAAGGAAGACAGGTGGTTTTTACTCTATAAACTGTGATGGTAGGTCATTTCGGAAAAGCCACAAGGCCACAATTACTAAGCTTTAGAGAGTGCATGACACCAGCTCTAGATCACTGCAAGTTTGCATTGCATGATATTTTAATCTATAATCGAGTTACTTCATTGACACCTCAATGCATTTTTCTAGCTCTACGTGAACTATAAAGAGCATTTCTGGGGCCAATAGCGTATTGCTCTTGCTAAAACATTTGATAATTAATGTACACAGTAGGCAGTCTATAGTTGGTACCTTTTTGAAAGTCTGTTCCACTCTTCGGGCTGTCTTAATGGGGGTGCTGCTCCTCCTGACCTCCTCCTCCGGCACCTCCTCAAACAGGAGCTCTGCTAAAGAAACAAAAGCTAATAATGTCACCTGACAGCCACTTTCTCTACTAAAAATCAATTATCATTAATGACACATAATTTCTTTCCAACTCTCTATTCAGCTCCTAAAGTGGCATTTAATGGACAGAATTAAAAAAGGAGATTCACAAGCATGAATGAAAGCCTTTTTGACCTGAAGCAATCTTGCTGGTTATTGAAAAGCAATAGAAATGAATTGTGAGTGTCATTTTCAAAGTATGATGGAGTTTGTGTTTTGACTTCATGGCAGGAACTTTGTTGCTATGCTTGTTTAAAGAAGGGGAAATCAACACATTTGGAGGGCAGAACTTCCTGTAGCCTCGGGTTGATAAAAGTTTCATGGTGAATGTGGATGCTCATTTGTCGAATGAAAATGTTGTGAAATATTTAGAATCTGCTTTTTTCCGTGCTGACCTTTGGACAGACACGCAGAGCTGAAATTCACTGGACTGTCTCTCTTGGCGCGCACACGCACACACACACAAACACGCACGCACGCACGCACGCACGCGCGCGCACGCACACACACACACACACACGTTCATAAGCCTGAACACACACTTGTCTCACACTGAAACCCTCAACAATCCACTCTCACCTCAAAATCATATAGGCGAATGCACATATGCACACATAAAACATGCTCGTCTCTGTGACAGCTGAGAAGTTTGTTTCTTAAATTACCCATCACTGTTGTCTCTTGAAAATGTCAACTCGCATCAGATGATTCCTGGCCTTCTCTCACTGGGTCCCCTGATTGACTAATGTGACAATCATAGCCTTTGGTTTTATTGTGGCCTCACTGCCGGTCATAAAGCACTGCTTTTATAAATGTCTGCAAAACTAACGTTTGCGTATAAAAAAGGAAAAACATTCAAAGAAAGGTGCAATGTTAAAAAGAACAGCTCTGCTTGGGAGGGCACTTTATTGACAGTGTTGTCTTGATTAGGTCACACGGTCGATATTCATCTCCAGTATCAGAATGTCTGAAGTTCACGCGCTCTTAATTACTTTCATCTCATTTATGACAATGCTAGCAAACTAAAACACAAGAACATGTCCTTCATATCCTTAAAGATGGACAAATGTGAATATTGTATTTTACATTGTATATTGTATCAAGGTAAAACTGTTGTTCTGTTTTTTTTCCTGCTTACAGTAGGTATGAACTATGACTGAATGTTCTCAAGCTTCATAAAACGACTCTGTGTGACCCGTGCAGCATGTTCCAAGTGTTCTAAAGGCATACAGAAATGGGTTGACAAAGAACAAAGTAAAAACCTAACCTATTACTATGAGGTGTCTGTCATGGCTCTGCTTCATTTAGTCATGTTTTTCTTGGTCCTGTGGCAGAGTCATGACAAAGCCTTTGGTTATGTGTGGAGAGAAACATATTATTGTCCTTTTGACAATAATATACGTTCTCTCCAGTGTCTCGTCTCTGTTCCCGCCATCTCGTTTTCTCGTTATCTTCCCCTGAGTGTTTAATTACCCACACCTGCCCCGTGTCGTTATCCTTTGTCTGTCTTCCCTTTATATACCCTCATGTTTCATTGTCCTGTGCTCGTGTATTACGTTTGTATGTGCTTGTATGCCTGTGCCCTGTGATACCACCTTGTTCGTAAGTTTATATTCTGCCTGTTTTCATTGTTCCTGTCTCCCGTCTGTTGATTATCCCTGCCTGGTTTTAGTTTAGTCCTGTCAGTGTTTTGCCCCATCGAGGGAAGTGTTTTGTTTTCAGTGTTTTCATTTATATTAGTCGTGTCCTCGTTACCCCCTCGTGGGTGTTTTTTGTTGGTTTAGTTATTTAATAAATATTATCTGTTAACCCCTTCACTGCCTGCCTGCGCTTGGGTTCTTCCACTCACTCCGTGACCGTGTCCCTCTTCTCTCCGGAAAGACTCTTTGTGTCTGGACTGTATCGTTGATGCAGTTAAGAAAATTTCCATTAAAATAATGTTGCAACAACCAGAACGTATCAGTGATATCCACAATAGAAGAGTATTATGCACAGTACAGGTGTGAACTTGGCTGTTTGTGCACATTCCCACAGCAAGAAAAGGCCCATAAAATTAATTTGTTAAAACGGTCAGATCTGGTCCTTGATTCTGATTGGCTGAGCCGAGTTCTAAGCAGTTATAAAATACCCCGATTTATAACTGCCTACATAGCCTCACACCATGTCTACACCAGATGCGACCGGCGCGACATGACAACCTGCTTGTTCTCAATGGGTTTGTCGTGTTCCGCCACATCCCGTGTGGACAACATTTGTGACCCTGGACAACAAAACCAGTCTTATGGGTCAATTTTTCGAAATTGAGGTTTTTACATAATCTGAAAGCTGAATAAATAATCTTTCTATAGATATATGAGTTGTTAGAATAGGACAATATCTGGCAGAGATACAACCGTTTAAAACTCTGGAATCTGAGAGCGCAAAAAATCAAAATATTGAGAAAATTGCCTTTGAAGTTGTTAATCAGGGACACTGTGGCAGACCATCCACTCACAAAAATAAAGTTTTTATATATTTAAGGTAGGAAATTTACAAAATATCTTCATGGAACATGATCTTTACTTAATATCCTAATGATTTTTGGCATAAAAGAAAAATCGATAATTTTGACCCACACAATGTATTTTTGTCTTTTACTAAAAATGTTCCCGTGCTACTTAAGACTGGTTTTGTGATCCAGGGTCACATATGTGTGAGTCTGGCGAATGTCAAATAATGTGTCTCCGTTGGTGGTATAGTAAAAAAAAGCTGGTGGTTTTGCTAAAGAAACGTTAATAAGTATGTTGCGTAGCACAGACACAGTCCTGGATGCCGGCATAATTTTATTGGGAATACTCGCATATGCCTACAGACTGCACACGTAATACACATGCGCATGGCGTTACATTTTCACAGTTCCGCGTTTTCACGATGTCGTTTTTAAAAACTGGCACTTTGAAACCCATTTTCAAAAGTTTTCGTGTAAACAAACAGACAAAACACATCAAATGTTTTCAGTTGAAAACGCTGTTGTATAGACAGTTTCATGGGACGCACGCGCCTGGCCCGAAGTTAAC
>NW_026634169.1:70260-91937 GCF_024868665.1 Triplophysa rosa
GGGGATCAAATACTTATTTCACTGACTGAAATGCAAATCAATTTATAACCTTTATATAACATTTTTTTCCCCTGATTTTTTTTAATATTCTGTGTCTATCAGTTAAAATAAACCCACCATAAAAATTATAGACCCTTCATTTGTTTGTAAGTAGGCAAACTTACAAAATCAGCAGGGGATCAAATACTTATTTCCCTCACTGTAAGTGACAAGCCTTACTGCTTAATACACAGTACAGTGTTTATTTCTCCATTTATCCACACTACTTTTTATATTAGACCATAAGACCCATATGTACTGGGGCATCACCCAACAAACATGATTGCCCACTACCACAGCTATTATTATTATTATTATTGTTCATTATAACACATTGTAATTACTGTGAACAAACAACATGTTCAGAGTAAGTTAAAGGTTGAGGTGGGTTTAGGGTCAACAGTAGGGATGTAAATTTTCAGGTATATCACTAATAGATTTTCATTCAAATTACAGATCAATGAATCAATAACTCAATACCATAAACCGCATGTGGACAATCAATTGCGCAAATCAACTCCACATAACAGCAACCGTTGCAACACGTAAAATACCATGATGTCTGCTAAAAGTTTAGTGTCACTTTAAGGACCCCAAACTTTAAGTAATCTTATATTCCTTTTGCTCGGACGGCATGTGTTTGACTGTTTGGGGATAAGAGTGTGGAAAAAAACCTAAGTATGCAAAACATTTTATAACAAAACAAAAACCTCAATAATGTAACATTATTTACATCTAGTCATTATATAGTTTTGATACGTTAACTATTATTGTAAAATATGGAAAAAATATATAATAAAGAAGAATGAATAAGTGAAGTTATAAATGGTGGTGGTGTATACTAAACTAAACAGACACAGGGGCTTTCAGTACACATAATGACACAAGTGAGAATATATTTAGCCAAGTGTAGTGTCAGATGATAACCGATTAAATTGTTAAAGCTCGATTAATTGTCACCAACTGATTAATTGTTAAAGGGATAGTTCACCCAAAAATCTGTTATAATTTACTCAGACGTCAATTGGTAGCGATGTTGTTCGGTTACCAACATTCTTTGAAATCTCTTCTTTTGTGTTCATACAGGTTTGAAATGACAAGAGGTTGAGTAAATGATGACATAATTTTGATTTTTGAGTGACCTATCCCTTTAACATCTCTAGACAAGAGTAAAATTACAATACATGCAGACAATGTAAATGTGAGGATGATTTAACACACATGTACACAACAATTACATCGCAATCTTTCTTACACTAGCATTAAGGTAAAAATCCGAAAACTTTCAAATGAACATACACAATACACACACTTATCTTCCACACATTGCTCTTATTGTCATCACCTAATCAGTCCAGAGGATCAAATCTGGACACACCAGCACTAGCCAATTAAAGAGCGTGATCACACCACAGGGCAGCAGGGGGCAGTGTGTGGGGGCACTAGACCTGCTGCCCTTTCACCACTTCATGAATACTGCAAGACTCCGAGTCAAACAAATAAACAAACATGTGCGCGCATGTGGAAACACACACATATACACAGTGTCACTGCAGCAGGGTTTGGAGATGGAGGAAAAAGAAAGGGAGGGAGAGAAAGGGAGATCTGGTCACTAGGGCGTTCATTTTGACTCTTAATCAAGTCTCAGGCGGTCTCTGTATTTCCAACCGTGCAGCGGCACACCCTACAGGGGCCAACAGCTCTGTGTGTGCGCATGTGGAAAAAAAATGATGGGTCTCATGGGTCTACACATATATGACAAGTGATGACAGGCTATTTATCGAAATCCAGAACTGAATGAGGTGTTAGTAAAGTCACGAGACAGTACTGCAGTACCTTTGAGAGCTGCTTGCTTGCGCTGAGTTGCTTGAGAAGTGAGTCCAGTTGCACTTGTGCTTGAGCGTGTCTGCGGTTCTGCTCTGTGGCGAGCTGCTGCGCTGCTCTTTTGTCGGCCTGAAGCGCAGTAACCTGCTGCTGGAGGGACAGAAGCCGCTGCCGCAAAACACCAGAAGTCTGTTTTTTTCTCCTTCTCGACATTTGCCGGGAGGGACCTGAGGGGAGAGAGGAGTACACACACTTAATACTACAGCCAGTGTCTTTTTAGCCTTTTTAAGAGAATTAAGCCGTAAACTGTCAATTTACAGTGCAAAAGAGTGCAGGCTCCAAAAGATTTAAGCGGATAGTTACCCAAAAATGAAAATTCTGTCATCGTTTACTCACCTTCATGCTGTTCATAACCTGTATTAGATTTAGATGGTGACTTCATGACGACTAAGTGGTGCTTTTTTATGACATGGTTCTAGTTTAACCAATGGCTTGAGTTTGTGGCGAGGCAGCATATTTGTCCAATAATGGAAGACAGAAATTAGGGATGCACCGAAATGAAAAATCTTGGTTTTCGGATTACTCTTTGATTTACTGCTTTTTTTACAGTCTAGACACATTTTTGCTGTATTTTTATTAATTTTACTAGCACATTTACTACGATCTATAAAAATAAATAATATGGTATACTACAGGTTTTTTTCATGTGACTATGTCATAGTTTTAGTTAACCAGACTTTTATTTTCACGGGTTGTCACAAGGACCTTTTTAGTGCGTGTTTGACAGTGGCTTTTCTCACAAGAAACGTGGCCAGGATGCAAAGCACACATTGACAGGTTACAGGGAACTGGCTTGGGAACTGTGTGAATGCCACCACTGTGTGATGTCGACGTATGTCGGGAGCAGCGAGGCTTTTGTCAGACCGCCGGCTCCCTTCTAAAATACACTAGAGTTACCGACCGTTACCGTCCCTCGTTCTGAAATTTACTTTGCTCCATTTATAAAGCGTGATCAACTTGATCGCGTCTTTAGAAACGTTATTGTTGGGTAAAATTCACTTTTTGCTATTAATTATAAATAATTTTGATCGCTGAATAGTCGGTGCACCCTTAACAGAAATGCAGTGAAAGAAGCGTTTGAGAAAACCCGCTTCGTGATTTTTGCAGAACTGGGGGGTAAGATTTTTTGGGTAAAGAATGTTTCCAATAATGATTGCCTGGACATTCAAGAGTCAACAGTTACTCAAAAAACATGCTGGTCTTCATCTTTATTGTATCAAGTAGGTTACCTTGGAATTGAATGTTTCCGGTGTGAGACCGGGCCAAACGTAAATCCTCCTCAGGCCTGTCTATGGGGCAAATCAGCATGTACCTGGAGACCTGCCGACAGGTGATATGTGGAAAGACAACACATGACAAAATAAGCTGAGGCAACAGTTTAACCTAACGTAACATGGCGGAAGAGTGACAGAGGAAGCGTTTGTAGTCACTTCAAAGGAGCTTCGGCTTTTCCCCTCATTTGTATCGAACACTATTTAAAAAGGTTTTGATCAGTCTCTCTCTCTTTCCCTCGCCACGGGTTTGATCACGGATTTATCTAGAAGCTCTTTACTGTGACACGGGCGGCGCAGCACTCTGCTCCACTGTCACGCTGATGTGAGCCAGCGCGGATGACGAGTACACAGAGGCATTCAGGCAGGATCTGAGAGAAGGCTGACAGCTGTGGAGCTGAGAGGAAGAGAAAAGAGAAGATATGAAGCTTCCCCGTTCTCCGAGGGGATGGGGGAGAGCCAACAGATTCCTGAGAGACTGTCGAGAAGAGATCGCACTTCATAGGAACAGACACCACTGATGCTCATCTCCCAGTCAACGCAACTGTTTACAGTCAAGAGGAAAATATTTTTACTTTTCACTAAATGAGAAAGGCAATTTCAAGGTAAAATGTGTAATTTTGTTTAACGTTCAAAAACTTTCTCCTATCCCAGTTTGCTGTAATTGCTAATACAAATACAAGTAATTAATTCAGAGATGCATTCCCCAGAAATGTGGAAAAACTGTGGCTTTTTCAAAATCGCTTTGTTTGTCTCAGAATCCTTACCAGCCTGAAAGAACAACAATGGCTCAACCAATAGCGTAAGTTTGACTCTCTGCTCATCCGATGAAGGAAGATGGGTGGAGAGTTAAGGAAAGTTTTTGTTGTTGTTAATTTGCTATTCTGCTTGATGATGCCAGTGGCACAAAAATAAACATTTAAAATGTTTTTAGATTAAATATCAAACTAATTCGGTGTCTGCTCTCAAAAACCTACAGTAAGTATTGTGGTATTTAAAGATGCAATCTGTATCATTTTGTCTATCTAGTCATCTCGGTTTAAAACATACAATTGCAGATGGGCAATTCCAGCGTTATGGATGTGACATTTTCAGTCAAAACTTGAAATATAAATTCTCAGAGAATGTTCCCAATATACTGAATCATCAGCTTATATTTGACTAAACCCCTGATGATAAATGTATCAGTCAATGTACAAGTTTTTTTCATCTTAAAAAAGGAGGAAATGAATGTGTTATGGATGTGACAACCCAGCTTGCTTTACCTATTTTCGTAAATCTAATGGAAGTTAAGAGAAACACTATTAAAATATGACAGTATTACAAAATGTAAATATTGTTGATTGACAAACCTTAGTTCTCCGAGGTGCTTGACTGGTCGGAGCAGAGTATCGACTTTCTAGACTGTCAGAGAACTCTTCATTTTCACTGTGGACATAAAGTGACAACTTTGTGAGATGCCATAGCATCTATATGAAAAACAGGCAATTAGCAGAAGAGCAAACAACTGTACAATATAACGCAAACCTCAATATTTCATTAACAGGTGCAATGGGTGTGTGTGTGTGTATGCGGTGTGTATCTGTGAGTGCCAACTGCCAAACTGCCAAGACACACAGTATTCCTGCAATTCTAAACACTGCACTGTGTCACTGAACAGCCTCTAAGAGACCGCATTGGAAAGGTTCCAGCATGCTCTTCTGTTGAAGCAGCGGTGCATTTGGGTGAAATAAATCTGAGAACTGGTATCATTGAAAATCATCATGCCATCCATCATGCCACAAACCCCGACGCAGTAGTCCGCATAAAACTTTCATGAAATAATTACTGAAGATGCCGCTTGATTTGGGGAATGTTTAACATCTGGTGGAGAGCAGAACAGAGTCGTTCAAAATTTATCCCGTTAAATCGAGCACAGGAAGAGGAGGAGAGAAAAGAGACATTGGGATCGGGGTGAAATAGGAGTGTCACAGCATAACGGAATTGATTGGCCCACGTTTGCCAGGGACGACTCCTCTGTCAGGAATAAATATGCAAAGGAAGCACAAATTAAATTAACCTGCCAAACTGTCAATTTTAGGCCTCGTGACGGTGGGAAAATGGCATTGGGCAGAAAGTGAGGGGCTGTGGGTGGGTTCAGGTGCATCCTGGCACCGCTCCAACTCTGCCGTTCAGAGGTGGCTAATTCTAAATGCAAATTTCAGTCAATAAGCTCCTAGGCAAGACATCCCAGGGTAATTCAAAGGATCTGACATTTTTTCTCTCTTTTCTGCCCCCCTTCCGCTTTTTTCTCCTCTGAATACCAACGAGACAGGAGCTGAGATTCAATCACCCGATTGCTTGTGTTTTTGCATATGCGTGCTGTCCCTACCGTCAGAAAAATAATGAGAGCATGAGAGAAGGAGAGCGAAAAGGAGACAAGGATGCTGAAAGGTGGGGGAAGTACCTGTCTGCACTCATGTCCTCCCAGTCGTCCTTGGAGGGACTGTCCATCCTGTTCTGTTTGGAATGCGCGCCTGTACCACTGGAGGCCTTTCTGGACCGGAACCTGTTGTTAGTCAGCGCGAAAGCTTTCGCTTTGCTCAGAGCCGAAGACCGATGGAAATCTCGCTCCGCTCGAAGCACTCCCAGTTCCTGTCGGAGCTTCAGTAGCCTGCTTCTGGCCTGGTTTGCCACTTTGATGGCACTCTCCGCCTCTCTCTTGAAGTTCTGAAGCTGTGCGAGCAGTCTGTCCCGTTCGGCTCTAGCTTGAGTGTCCTCTGCTGCCCGAACGACCGCGCGTTGCTGGAGTAGCTGAATTTCGGCCTGCATATCACCCCTCTCTCCAGCCAGCCCTCTGTTCATTTCCTGTAGCGCTTGATTGTCATCTCGCAGCCGCACAATCTCACTCTCCAGAGAAACCATTTGAGTCTGTAGCTGTTCTATCTGTTGATGTAAGCAGACGCACAGACGCATCAAATTATCACATTATCTTTTTTTAGCAGAGCTCTTTTTTGGGCTTTAACCCTCACTGGCCTCTACGGAGAGGGTCCGTTTTGAGGCAGGAGAGCAAGCAGTCTACCATTCGCCCAAATTTGTTACCCATGGCTTAACATAAAAGAGGGCCATTTAGGCAGCTTGTCAAATCCTGGTGGAGGGTGTGAAACAGAGGAGGGGATGCCTGCTGGGTGTATACCCCCAGGCAAATCGCTGCCTTTTATTTAGCACTCTCTCTGCCGTACGGCCATGGCACGTCACCTTTCAAACAACATTAGACCCCTTTACGGGTGGCTGACAACGACTCGCCCTCCCGCCCCCCCTCCCGGCACTCCATCAAAAATTATTTCATTTATAATGCGTTTGCAAGAGCACATAAACAGCGGTCTGCCCCTGTGGGTTATTAAGTTTAACATGGTGCTTGTCATTCGGTAATAAAGGCGATGACAGCCCCCATTACATGACCATATGGCAGCTGCTGGCACAGCTTACAATGCCATCATCTGCTCCGAATTATTCTACAAACCATTTCATTCCTCCGCTCACAACGTTTCTCTCACTTCTTCGCCAGCCCCTTCAGCAAACGGCACCCTAAATGTTGCTTCGGGGGAAGTGAAGTGCTTCGGAATAGACTGCGGGAACGATCTGCTCGGGCTAAATACTAATGACAAATGATTTACTGGTGTTAAATGGCTGAAGGATTGAGCCATTTAGCATGTGTCAAATACGGGAACTGTCAGCAAACGTAAAAAAAAACGGTTTAGTCGTTTCAAACGTGTCTTAAAGATTCTGCCGTGCTTTTATAGTCCTGGTGGTAATGGGTTTGAACCAACAGACCACACTAAAGGAAGACAGGTGGTTTTTACTCTATAAACTGTGATGGTAGGTCATTTCGGAAAAGCCACAAGGCCACAATTACTAAGCTTTAGAGAGTGCATGACACCAGCTCTAGATCACTGCAAGTTTGCATTGCATGATATTTTAATCTATAATCGAGTTACTTCATTGACACCTCAATGCATTTTTCTAGCTCTACGTGAACTATAAAGAGCATTTCTGGGGACAATAGCGTATTGCTCTTGCTAAAACATTTGATAATTAATGTACACAGTAGGCAGTCTATAGTTGGTACCTTTTTGAAAGTCTGTTCCACTCTTCGGGCTGTCTTAATGGGGGTGCTGCTCCTCCTGACCTCCTCCTCCGGCACCTCCTCAAACAGGAGCTCTGCTAAAGAAACAAAAGCTAATAATGTCACCTGACAGCCACTTTCTCTACTAAAAATCAATTATCATTAATGACACATAATTTCTTTCCAACTCTCTATTCAGCTCCTAAAGTGGCATTTAATGGACAGAATTAAAAAAGGAGATTCACAAGCATGAATGAAAGCCTTTTTGACCTGAAGCAATCTTGCTGGTTATTGAAAAGCAATAGAAATGAATTGTGAGTGTCATTTTCAAAGTATGATGGAGTTTGTGTTTTGACTTCATGGCAGGAACTTTGTTGCTATGCTTGTTTAAAGAAGGGGAAATCAACACATTTGGAGGGCAGAACTTCCTGTAGCCTCGGGTTGATAAAAGTTTCATGGTGAATGTGGATGCTCATTTGTCGAATGAAAATGTTGTGAAATATTTAGAATCTGCTTTTTTCCGTGCTGACCTTTGGACAGACACGCAGAGCTGAAATTCACTGGACTGTCTCTCTTGGCGCGCACACGCACACACACACAAACACGCACGCACGCACGCACGCACGCGCGCGCACGCACACACACACACACACACGTTCATAAGCCTGAACACACACTTGTCTCACACTGAAACCCTCAACAATCCACTCTCACCTCAAAATCATATAGGCGAATGCACATATGCACACATAAAACATGCTCGTCTCTGTGACAGCTGAGAAGTTTGTTTCTTAAATTACCCATCACTGTTGTCTCTTGAAAATGTCAACTCGCATCAGATGATTCCTGGCCTTCTCTCACTGGGTCCCCTGATTGACTAATGTGACAATCATAGCCTTTGGTTTTATTGTGGCCTCACTGCCGGTCATAAAGCACTGCTTTTATAAATGTCTGCAAAACTAACGTTTGCGTATAAAAAAGGAAAAACATTCAAAGAAAGGTGCAATGTTAAAAAGAACAGCTCTGCTTGGGAGGGCACTTTATTGACAGTGTTGTCTTGATTAGGTCACACGGTCGATATTCATCTCCAGTATCAGAATGTCTGAAGTTCACGCGCTCTTAATTACTTTCATCTCATTTATGACAATGCTAGCAAACTAAAACACAAGAACATGTCCTTCATATCCTTAAAGATGGACAAATGTGAATATTGTATTTTACATTGTATATTGTATCAAGGTAAAACTGTTGTTCTGTTTTTTTTCCTGCTTACAGTAGGTATGAACTATGACTGAATGTTCTCAAGCTTCATAAAACGACTCTGTGTGACCCGTGCAGCATGTTCCAAGTGTTCTAAAGGCATACAGAAATGGGTTGACAAAGAACAAAGTAAAAACCTAACCTATTACTATGAGGTGTCTGTCATGGCTCTGCTTCATTTAGTCATGTTTTTCTTGGTCCTGTGGCAGAGTCATGACAAAGCCTTTGGTTATGTGTGGAGAGAAACATATTATTGTCCTTTTGACAATAATATACGTTCTCTCCAGTGTCTCGTCTCTGTTCCCGCCATCTCGTTTACTCGTTATCTTCCCCTGAGTGTTTAATTACCCACACCTGCCCCGTGTCGTTATCCTTTGTCTGTCTTCCCTTTATATACCCTCATGTTTCATTGTCCTGTGCTCGTGTATTACGTTTGTATGTGCTTGTATGCCTGTGCCCTGTGATACCACCTTGTTCGTAAGTTTATATTCTGCCTGTTTTCATTGTTCCTGTCTCCCGTCTGTTGATTATCCCTGCCTGGTTTTAGTTTAGTCCTGTCAGTGTTTTGCCCCATCGAGGGAAGTGTTTTGTTTTCAGTGTTTTCATTTATATTAGTCGTGTCCTCGTTACCCCCTCGTGGGTGTTTTTTGTTGGTTTAGTTATTTAATAAATATTATCTGTTAACCCCTTCACTGCCTGCCTGCGCTTGGGTTCTTCCACTCACTCCGTGACCGTGTCCCTCTTCTCTCCAGAAAGACTCTTTGTGTCTGGACTGTATCGTTGATGCAGTTAAGAAAATTTCCATTAAAATAATGTTGCAACAACCAGAACGTATCAGTGATATCCACAATAGAAGAGTATTATGCACAGTACAGGTGTGAACTTGGCTGTTTGTGCACATTCCCACAGCAAGAAAAGGCCCATAAAATTAATTTGTTAAAACGGTCAGATCTGGTCCTTGATTCTGATTGGCTGAGCCGAGTTCTAAGCAGTTATAAAATACCCCGATTTATAACTGCCTACATAGCCTCACACCATGTCTACACCAGATGCGACCGGCGCGACATGACAACCTGCTTGTTCTCAATGGGTTTGTCGTGTTCCGCCACATCCCGTGTGGACAACATTTAAAAAATATAATGACTTCTAATGCATTTCTAATGTCTTTTGTCATGTCGCGTCCGGTATAGACATGGTCTAAGTATTACTTATTTGCTGTGTTTTATTTTATAAAACCTTGCTACGCATATGAAATAACCGTTTTATAAAAGCAATATTCCCCGCGAAGCAAGGGACTTATTGCTTGGGGCTTATTGCTTTATTGTTTAATTACTACTTAAATACTTACTATACTACACGTTTTTTTCACCAAAACCATTCTATACCCTCAAAACACTTGGGACACACAACAAGAGTCACTTGGAGTTCATCTATGACTCTTTTGTGTTTATCTGTGAACTAACCTTGTTTAAGCAACCAATAAAAGTCATCTTAACCCAAATGACCATATTTACTCAGGATATGAATCAGAAACAATAAACCAATTTGTCAACCTTGATATTAGATGAGCTGGAAAGGATCACCTATATTCCCCCAGGGGGAATCCTTCAGTGTCTTTATAACTTGACATTAATAAAACGAAGACAACATCTAAACACAAATCAATTGCATTTATTCTATTTCGTTCCACAGAGTATAAGTGTAACTGCATTGATGCCTGTGATATATGTATAAGAAAGAACAGTGACAGATGTGTGTAATACCTTGTTTTTCCCCCTGTAGGTTCTGCTCTGTAACCCTGTCCAGGACTGACTGCACACGTAGAATGTTCAGTAGTTCTTCCAGTTTAGCTCTAATTTATGAAGAAAACCAAGAGAAATATGAAAACAAAGGTCTTAGGAGCAACCGTTAACACGTTGAAATATTATTTTAGCTGTATCGAGTTAATGTAATTGGACAAAAGTATTGCCTACTGACTGCATGCAGAAGTGTCTAGAAGCATGTACATTCATGGTAGAATGTCTACTTTGTTGAGGTATAGTTTTTTAGGGGCACCTCACCCCTCGATATCAGATTTGGAAGGACCTGGCTAGTTCATGTTCTTATAAACTCAAAAAGCAAAGTGACAAAGAAGATCTATTCTACAATTTCACATTTCACAGGTATGTATTGGCTTCATTGAAAATGCTATTTAACACATGGCCTATTTACAAACAATAAAACCAGAGTATATGTTACAAGACTGCGACTGTAGTTTGTGTGAATGTGTTTAGTCATTCTATTCATTTCTATTCCAGTATGTGAATGCGATAAGTTTCTGTCAAAGTGTGTTAAGCCACTGCTTTAGAAACTTCCCTTTTTACCTTTAAACCGCTTCAACTCTGACACCATCCAAATCTCTCCCCCACTGAGATGGAGATATAAAAAGAAACCCTGCTAATTAAATAGCTCTTAATTCGCCACGAAATCAAAGTGCTAAGTGACAAGCAACATAAAACCCCTGGCTGGGGTGTGAGGATTTCTTTCCACCTAGACAGAAAAGGGATTGGGGTGGGATGCGGGGGATCTAAACAGACAAGTACAGAATCTAAACCCAATTAAGAACCACCAATTAGCTGTATTCATTCTAGAGACTAATTAAAAGGGGCAAAAAGAGGCACTTTCAAGTTATTATTAGGACCCAAAAGAAGTCTGCCGAGGATGGGGGTAGGCCCCAGCGAGACATCTGCACCTGAAACGCATACCTAGTTCCCCTCCCATTTGTTCTAGCGCGGCAGAAGAACTTCAAACTCTCGGCTGAATCGCAGTGGCTTAGTTCATCAGACTCACTGCTCCTCGGTATAAGTACGAGCAAAGAACTCTCCAGCCGTAGCACAACAAGGGAACCAGTTATAGCTCTTTTTTCCCCATTAAACAACACCAAATTAAAAATCATCTCACTTTTCTAATCGCCTTCCACTTTTCACATGCACTCTTAAAATAAACTTTCTGTTGTACCACCGTGCTAGGGTGCAGAACATATAAGCAGCACAAGGTGGTTTATTAGCATTCCAGCTGTAGAGATCAGCTGTGGGTCTCTTATGACCCTGCCAGCCACTCTATCAAAACACAGTTACTACAGCTCCTCCTTTCATGTCAACAGCATAGATTTGTTTTTTTTCCGAGGTGGTGTGAACCTCTGCTCCATCAATCCCCTCTGCTTTTCAGTCCCAGCGTGTTTGCGCGAGTACATCATTTGAATAACAGATGTTTATTAATACAGGACGGTTAACAGGCCCCTCTCTAGAGCTTCCATGCTGTTTGGATATATTTTGGTGTAAATAAAGATCCGAACCAGGGTATGAAGCCACGGAGATGGAAGGAAGAGAATAAGTAGCGAACCGAAACCGCTGTGACTGGATGTTCTTTGAACACAGCACAAGTAGGTCAAGGACACATGATGCGTGCTGCTGAAAGTTTATCACAAGCAAAGATGTACAGAAAATAAACAATCACACACACATAAAAATCGATAGACAGAGGGCTATTAACAAACATCAAACGTATCTTTAAAAGACAGCATGACCTGACTTCAGCGCAGGGGGTAAATGCTTACAAACATGTTTAATGAACACAAATTCTCACAATAGAATATTACAATAAGGGGCGAGAGTAGCGAAGGAGCAAAACTAAACTAATTGCTTGTTAAATATAGTCTCAGGGCAGAGCGCTTATGACCCAATGACAGTCGTAATCCATCTCTCCCCATCATGTGATCTTCCAAGTAATGCAGTCACAGGCCTCAGAGCAGTAACTTGCAACCCCAGTCTAGCACTGAGATTTTAAATTCTCATTGGCTTTGCTTCAAGAACAGGAAAATCAAAATCAGGGACATATCAAAAAAACAGAACCGAATTGCAGAAGAAAAAAGTTAAACCATGCATGAAATTAACACACATTAGGCTAAATGAAATGTTCATCCCTGTATAATATGGCACTGATCAACAAAAAACATTTATTCTGATGACCACTATTGCATAACTATGGGTTTCTGTCTTGATTTATATTCAAAATATGATGGTTAGACTACATAAATAAATGCCATTATAAAGAAAAAATGAAGAGACCTTTACAATCTTAAACCTCAGGAGTGACGTATAGTCATCCAACAGCAATGTGAAAGACTGACAACATGATAAGACAAATGAAAACTGTGATTAAAATTAAGGCGTTGAACTTTTCCATGTACAAATATTACTGTTGTATATTGCTTAAAAGTGAATATGAACTTGTTTTCTTTGCAGTATTTGAGGTCTGAAAAAATACAGAGCATCTTTTCTCCAGTTTTCATTTTCTGCAAATAAATGCAAATAGAAAGAATATTTTCATTTGAAATTTGGGAGACATATTGTTAGTTCAGTCACAGAATAAAACAAAAATAATCATTTTACCTAAACACACGCCTATAGATAGTAAATTTAAAAAAAAATGAAAATGTTCTTTGAAATGGTGTCTTAGTATTTTCCGCGGCTGTATATTCCAAATAAAGTATATATACAGAACACAGCCTTAAAGTAATAGTCAAAACTCTATTAAAAAATGTAGTCATTATTTACTCACCCTTGTGTTATTCAAACCCCCTAATGGCTCTGTTAAAACAGATTTTTTTTAAATTGTTGTTTCTGTTCTTCTGCTTATGATGGGAGTGAATTGTGACATCTTTTCTTAAGCTTACTCAGTGTAGGAGCATAAGCAAACAACACAGTTTACTCCTTTACTCTTGTGTTGCTGATATGTTCTGTATATTGTCACGCATTATTACAAATTAAGCTCTTAAACTGCTTTAGCCACACAGTTTAGGCACAGAGAAGGCATGCGGTGAGAGAGGCAGAGGTCAAGACATTCATAAAATAACAGATTAAGTTGCAGATTAAATTTATTTAGTATTTTATGAAGGTTTTGTGTACTTTTGAAGCTTGAGAAGAGATGGTCAGTTTCACTTTAAGAGGAATGAACAAAACAACAATTCTGTTCGCAAAGAAACAAAGAAAGCCATTGTGAATTGAACAACTCAAGGGTTTACAAATAAGGACAATTTTCTTTTTTGGGCAAACAAACATTTTAACATCATGCACACTCACATTATTCCAGAGTATACAGACGCACTCAGATTTGTTGGTACCCTTACAGCTCATTGAAATAATGCTTCATTCCTCCTGAAGAGTGATGAAATTAAAAGCTATTGTATCATGTATACTTGCATACCTTTGGTATGTCATAGAATAAAGCAAAGAAGCTGTGGAAAGAGATGAATTATTGCTTATTCTACAAAGATATTCTAAAATGGACTGGACACATTTGTTGGTACCTCTTAGAAAAGATCATACATAACTGGATTATAGTGATATTTCAAACTAATTTGTTTCTTCAATTAGTATCACACATGTATCCAATCTTGTAATCAGTCATTCAGCCTATTTAAACGGAGAAAAGTAGTCACTGTTAGGGCTGTGCACGACTAATCGCGATTACCAATAAATCATGCTGAAATCGAGCTGGCTCGATTATGCAAGGCATCGATAATTTTTTTATGCGTAGCTTGTCCGTGAAGCACGTCTCTGGGATCAGTAGGAAATGCTGCTCGATCTAAAAGCAGTGCGAGTTTGAGTCGCTTATAACGTGCATTTAAAAAAGCAACACCCGTCAAACATGATCATTATAAATATACTTTATTATCATGAAAATACCTGAGGAGGCTTGAGGAACAGTGATAAAAAAACATGTCCTTAGGCATTTCCTAGAACTACGGCTGTGTCTCATTTCGTAAGGCTGCGTCCTCCCAGAGGTCTCATTCGAAGGCTGCTACGTCATCGAGGCTGTCTCGTTTCATAAAGGTAGGACTCTCCAGGTAGGACTCTCCAGAGGCACCCTTCAAATGCGACCTTCTTTGACAGGAATTCGGAGGATACATGAGCTGTATCCTTCGTTGCTAGAGATAACCCACAACGTCTGTTATTTGAATAAATGGCAACAGCTGCTGTTTAAATGTTAACAGTTTACAATTTGTGTCACGTTTTTTTAATCTTAGCAGGTATATGTAGTAAATAGGTTTACAAGTGTTTAGTGATTTTTAAACGTTTTGAAACAGTAAGGCAAAAATGTATATTTGTTTAACTCTTTTGGCATTGTTTAGGGTAGCAAGTAACCAACTTTTTACCTCTTAAATCATGTAGAAATCATTTTAATTAATTTGACAGGTGTGCGAGTGCAACGTGCTGTCATAGCAATGTGGTACTTCCTGTTTTCTTTTCTGCCAGTATGTCCTACAAAGGATGTCTCGTTTAATTCTAAGTTGAGAATCCTCCGCATACCGCATCCTTTAGAGGATGATACCTATGGAGGACACAAGGACGCAGCCTTACGAAACGAGACACAGCTTAGTGTGTTATGGTCTTCTTCTGCAGTGCGTATTTGGAGTTTCTGCACGAGAGCGCCCTCTGGCTTTCGGGTGCAGCAGCATTTTACCGTACTTCATTCAAAAGCTGTGCATAAACACAGAAAAACATGCACTGTAACAGATTTTTGTAAATTGAACAGTATTTTACAGTAATATGCACAGTATAATACTGTTAAATGTGTAACCAGTATTATACCAGGGCTCTAGACTAACTTTTTGCACTGGTTGCACTGGTGTGCCTAACTTTTTTTCTTAGGTGCACCAACACAAAAGTTAGGTGCACCCAAATTTTCGACCGCATCGCATTTAACACCGCAGTTTTACAAGTTCACTTTTTTTTATAAATCGCTGTTCATATAGGCAACATTGACTTGTAAATGATTAACTAACAATCTGGTCAACATAAAGTTCTTTATTTGAAGCACAATTCTACAAGAAAGCAGGGCTCTAGACTAACACTTGAGAGAGGTGGCACTGGTGCTACCAAGTTATTCAGTGGTGCTACCAAGTTATTCAGTTGGTGGCACCAGCCCTTAATTTGATAGCACCAGAGTCGTGGGGTGAGGTAAGAAAAAAGAATCACTAAAACTTCATTAAAATGTGTTTAACACATTAATAAATCAATTAGAAATTAATACAAATCATTGTTTATGATTGAATTATTTTTATTGTATATGTAAACTCTCTTTCAACACTTTACCATATTTAAAGCACATCTTTCTTAAAGCTACTTTCTTCCATTATTTGTTGTGAACGACTCCTATAAGAGAACACAATTCCTTTAATATCAGTGAGTGTTTTTGGGCCCGTCCGTTGTTGTTTGATGAACATTATAAACAAAGATCTTTATTATGCTACTGCCCCTTTAAGAGCTCGCGCAATATACTGGAACACGTGTTTTGTTTCCCAACTGTTTGGTCACGAAACAAACTGAATACCTTAACAAGGTTTCTTGTTAATACGGGAATTTTTAGGTTATTTTGTGTTAATATGTCCGTTTCAGAGTAAGAATGTGTGAAAGAGAACTCCGTTTAGTATTTTGTGCTCCGACTCTCTGGGCGCGCGCATATCTCAAACAACCCGCGAGACCTGAAGGCTTTTAGTGATTATTCTTCCTGAAAGCTGCATTGATACACGTTTGGCTTCTATCAATAGCGACTCACAAATAAATAGTAATTAGCATGATATATACCGTTTTGTATGCTTTGCAGTATTGTTAGAGATCTTTATACAATAGTTCAGTGCTTAAAGTTTAAACACGTGTTTCCTGCATTAGCTTCACATGCATACAATACAAACAACACATTTCGTTATCTTTGCTGTTTTGTACCTTAGCAGGGGAAATTCTTGTATTCTGCATATTTATTTAAGTTGCAAGATTGAGCGCTTCACTCGTCTGCTCTTTCGGTCCTTCGCCTCTTACCCATAACCCGCGAATTACGTCTTTGGGGGCGGGGCACTGATAGATAAGTGAATGGTTGAAGGAGGGGAGACGAAAATGAGTGACTGAATGCGCAGCTTGCGCAATATAACATTTCTGCGCATTAAATTTATAATACGCAAAAATTATATATTGATCAGTTTGACAGTCGCACCGGTGTGACCATTAAGAAAAACTTGTCGCACTGGCAGGAAAATTTGTCGCAAAATAAGCCCATTTAGTCGCAGTCTAGCATGTCAGAGCATTGGTTATGATTTTCGGACGGATCAGGCCTTATATTAACATTCTTAACGAAAAAGTTGTCAACCGTTCTTTTCATCTTCTCTCATCATCCGCGGCTACATCCACTCTGTTTATCTGACGGGCCTAGGCTACTCACCTCTCTCTGTCTGACTGCAGCACAGCATTTTCAAACGTACACACAAGTACAGGAATATCTGGACCACGGCCAATCAGAGGGGGTCCGCCCTTCACTATCTCTGATTGGTTTAGACCACGATAATGGGCCTAATGTGTCTGTTGTTGAACCACAGGGAGACTTTCGCAGAGACTTTTTTCCCTCCAACGGCTGGTCGCACCGGTGCGACCTCAGAATTTTTTTAGTCGCACCCCAAATTGGTCGCACTCTAGAGCCCTGTATACTGTAAATTGCAAAGGATTATGGGAAAATGTATGCCCACGTAAATCGATTTACAGTAGTGCAAATGCCCGCGAAAACTGACCAATGAAAAGGAAGATTTCTTTTCAAGTTTTTTTCGTTTGTTGGGAGTGGCAGATAACGGAGGAATGACTCAACAAAAAGGTTAGTATTACTTCTGTAATTATTTTATGTAAAACTCAGATATTTTCAAATGCATTAACTTGTTAACAACCAAACATGAATTAGTGGGGCAATTTGGGTGAGAATAGCAATATTACGCGGTTACAAGCCTTTTTCCCCTCAGAACCCCTCCCCCACCCTAAAGTCAGTGAAAGCATTCCAATAAAGTCACATTTAAGCGCGTATATGGTGGATTTACATGTTATTGATTGAATATCATATCTATTTTTTGTTTTTATTAAAAAATTTCTGTTAGAACTGTGCCATTTGGAATGTTGGAGGTGTCCGAGGAGCCTTTTTCTGGCATTTAACGTAACGTAACTGGTAAGTAATACTGTACATTATCCCGCTTATTATAGCTACTTGCCACATGAGAAAAACTGGACATGAAATATGAGTTTAAAATATTTTATTAGCGTATTCAATGTTTTTATTAAAAAATTCAAACCTTCCCAGAGTTGTTTGTGCTAAAAAAAACTTGGGTCTGAGCTAAGAATAAATTAGCTAGTGTAGCAGCGCGCAAAAATTTGTCATGTGCATGATTAGACAGAGTCTTTGTATGAAGTGGGTTTGTCGTTGTGCTTTAATCAATGGCGCACCGCTATTTTACTTCTATTATGCGAGTTTTCCGGCTGCATTGAGTCCATATAAGTAGATGCGGACTCGCGGACGCGTACTCCTGTTATTTAAATATGTCATCTGGCTGTTCTACGCGTCTGAGTGAATGAATGAACTAACGTTACACAGTTTAACATTGCTACTCGCGTGACGCTCGTGGATTTGTCTGCGTCTGCACTGTAGGATATGAAGACATGAACTTCATCTCCAGAGTTACTCTGAGAGTTTATTTTACAAGCATTTTTACTGTTTGAGTGAAGCTATCGTCAAAGTCACACACACTAAAACTGAAGCGTCTTCCCAAAATAAAAGTCTGGTTAACTTGAACACTCTAAAATACTGTAGTGTACTGTAGTATTTGCTATTGAAAATTGTAGTGCCCTTGTAGTGAATTGATAAGCTGTAGTAAACACAGTAGTATATTATAGTAAGGTTCAAAAACACTATAGTATCTAGGAATTTTACTATAGTAAATTCTATAGTATACTGCAGTAATGTATGTGGACAAATATAACACACAAAAAAATGAAAAACAGAACTTAGAAAAATGAAAATTAAGTAAACTAAAAATTATATGGCCCTAATTTATCTATCTATAATGTAATTTGTCAGTTACCTGTCTATTCATGTGATGAACTGCACTTGCATATATTTTGAGATTTCTTTTTCAGACTTTCGAAAGATTAAAAAAAGTAAATGGACAGCTGCAATTTTTAGAAACAAATGGAATACTGTATTTTGAAGTGCATCTTTTGTTTTTATTTAAAGTTAGCTGTTAGATCTGTGCCATTTGGGACGTCGGATGAGCCTTTTTCTGGTCGTTACAGTCAAAACTGGTAAGCTAAAGTGAGGCAACACTAAAACAGAGGTTGTATTTCCTGTTTTGAATTTATATATCAAGCATTTTAGGTATAATTTAATTTTCGTAATCATTTATCATCAAACTTTTACAGGTACCTAAGACTGTAAAGAAGATATTTTGAAGAAAGTTGGTAACCAAACAGCATTGGACCCCACTCACTTCTATTGTATAGACACAAAACTATTTGCAAGTGAAAGGCGTCCGGTTAACAGCATTTTTCAAAATATCTTCTTTTGTGTTCTGTGGAAGGCAGAAAGTCATTCAGGTGTGAAATGACAAGAGGGTGAGTAAATGATAACAGATTTAAGTATGTCACTTTAAGTATATTCTTTATACATGTAATAAATCTCTCTCAGCCTGTTAATTGCTGTACTTTTAGGTGACTGCAATTCCATCAGATGTAGAGGGATCCCTCTCTGTGCCCAGCACCCCAAGACTGATCGCACTTGGTAAGTTTATCAACATGCTTTTTTAAATACCATGGCTAATGAAAAATGTTTAAATTCAATTAAATTGCAAGGTGAAGGACAATCAATACTAAATGGAACACACCATACAGACCGGTAGTTCTGGAGAAGGAACTTTAGAATTTTTTGTATTTGCATGAATAATTTTATCATAATATATTAGCATGTGAATATATATTTTTTATTATGGTGACAATAATGGTGAAAAATAGTCTCAAGAATCATGATTTGTAGCAATAGTTTTTCCTTACCCTTACTAAAAAGCTGCTATGATGGTGTCTGTTACAGGAGATTCTGTTTCCCGTGCCAAAAAATGGATGCTGACAATGGAGAGCAGAGTCATCATAGAGCCACAAAAGCTAACAGATTTTCAATGTGCAATACCAGGAAGCGGCCACCAATACACTGGACTTCATTCAGAGGTAATCATAAACTAATGAACCATTATTACAGGGATGCTCCGCCCAAAAATTACTCACCCTCAAGTCGTTCGACAACCAATAGGACCTCCATTCATCTTCGGAACACAAATTAAAAGGATAGTTCACCCAAAAAAACTCTGTCATTATTTCCTCACCCTCTTGTCATTTCAAACCTGTATGACTTTCTTCCTTCAACAGAACACAAAAGATATTTTGAAGAATGTTGGAAACAGAAAACTGTTGGTCCTCATTGACTTCAGTTTTGTGTCCATACAATAGAAGTCAATGGGGGCATATGGTTTTGTTTTACCAAAATCTTCATCTTCTTTTGCGTTCTGCTGAAGAAAGAAAGTCTTAAAGGTTTGAAATGACAAGACAGTGATTAAATGGTGACACAGTTTTCGTTATTGGGTGAACTATCCCTTTAACTGTTAAAACACTTGAGCAGTGTTACTGTAAATTATACTGAAATTGACAGCTTGACAACAGTTGAATCTCTGCCCTGACTCAACAGTTAGATTTTGGTCTGGTTTTCCCTAAATATTTAGGAATTAAATGTATTTTAAAAATATTGTGTCTTCATTTTTCATTCATAAACAGTTTATAAATATTGATATTTATACATTTAGCAGTAATGCAAATATTGTAATGTAAATTCAGTTTATAAATAATGCTTAAATAATGTGTTTTTGTCTTGTGCTTGCAGGTTCATTCTGAGAACACACCCTGATAGCACCAAATGCCAATCAAAATCACATATCAGCCAGACACAGAAGAAAAATCACCAATAGAAGTCAATGGGGGCATATGGTTTTGTTTTACCAAAATTCTTCATCTTCTTTTGTGTTCTGCTGAAGAAAGAAAGTCATAAAGGTTTGAAATGACAAGACAGTGATTAAATGGTGACACAGTTTTCATTAGTGGGTGAACTATCCCTTTAACTGTTAAAACACTTGAACAGTGTTACTGTAAATTATACTGAAATTGACAGCTGTCAGTTGTATCTCTGCCCTGACTCAACAGTTAGATTTTGGTCTGGTTTTCCCTAAATATTTAGGAATTAAATGTATTTTAAAAATATTGCGTCTTCATTTTTCATTCATAAACAGTTTATAAATATTGATATTTATACATTTAGCAGTAATGCAAATATTGTAATGTAAATTCAGTTTATAAATAATGCTTAAATAATGTGTTTTTTTCCTGTGCTTGCAGGTTCATTCTGAGAAAACACCCTGATAGCACCAAATGCCAATCAAAATCACATATTAGCCAGACACAGAAGAAAAATCACCAGCCTGAATCCTTGTGGCATCTTTTATCAACGAGCTTGTTGAGTAATGAAATTAAGCACTACTGACGATAACACTACAAACAAAACAAACATGTTTTTTTTTGCTGTTTGATTTGAGTTCTGTGACCTATGCTGTCCAAACTGCATACTGCGACAGTATGTACTGATTTAAATTAAGTACCTACCTATCTACCATTAAAACAGTATGTTCTAAATAGTTTTTGTGGGAGTAGTATTATTACATTTCGGACATACTGCATCAGGCATGTTTATTGTCATTTGACCCGTATGCTCTTTGACCCGTATGCCTATGACATTTTAACAACAACCTGTAGATAGGCATTGGTAAAAACATTAAGTGGTTTGTATGTATTTAACTCTGTTTCCTTCCTTTTTTTGTCAGTTGTCAATGCTTGTTTTGTTGTTTTGTTCCCTGGTTTTCTGAGTATTTTTAGATGAAATTCTGTTTAAAATAAAACTTTAACTGCTGTGAGTATACCTGTTTCTTCAACTTTATTGCAACTTGTGAATTATAGATTGTTTTTTTACAGGTAGAAAATTTATTTTGTTTAAAGTTAAACCCAAATCGTAAAAAAAATCCTGATTCTGTACTAGGAAATAAATTCTAGTACTCTAAATGAAATACAGTAGATAGTGGTATTACTGTGAAAAGACATTACAGTAAAGATATGAAAATACAGTAGACAATATTATTACTGTAAAAGTAATTACAGTAAATATATGAAAATACAGTAGAC
>NW_026634170.1:0-18815 GCF_024868665.1 Triplophysa rosa
AGGTGGATGTTCCAAGTGCATGGGCTGCAGCACTACCATTGAAGTTGCATTGCACAGCCTGGTGACAAAGCTGTGGTTTACTTGGGCGAGGTTCTTTGAAATGGCAAGGACAGGTTGAACGACAAGGCCGTCTGGACAGCACGTCTGCATTTTCATGGTGGCGTCCAGGGCGATGCACAACCTTGAAGTCGTACTCTCCCAGCTTCTCCAGCCATCGCGCTAATTGTCCCTCTGGTTCCTTCATTTTCATAAGCCATTGCAGGCTACTATGATCTGTGCATACGGTAAAGGATCTGCCAAGCAGGTACTGTCGAAAGCGTGATGTGAACTCCACAACGGCCAACAGCTCCCTCTTGGTGGTGCAGTAATTTCTTTCAGTCTGCGTTAAGCTCCGTCTACCATATGCTAGCACCCGTTCCTCTCCATCCTGGAGCTGAGACAGCACAGCCCCGATTCCAAAGTTGCTGGCATCCGTGTCGAGAATTAAGTCACCACTATCCATTGGATAGCTTAATACGGGAGCAGTGGTGAGCAGCTCTTTGAGTCTATTCAAAGCTTGTTGATGCTCCGAAGTCCAGTGGAAACGGGCGTGTTTCTTTAGAAGATCATGAAGGGGTTTAGCAATTGTGGCAAAGTCTTTTACAAACCGTCGGTAGTAGGAGGCCAGACCCACAAATTGCCGCACCTCATGAACGGTTGTTGGTTGGGGCCATTACCAAATTTTCCGCACCTTCTGCGGGTCTGTGGCAATGCCATCCTCAGAGACAATGTGCCCTAGGTAGACTACCTGGCGGCGTAAAAGACAACACTTAGAGGGTTTGAGCTTTAGATTAGCTTTGGTGCAGTCTTTCAAATACTTGGGTCAGACGATGGAGCATTTCCTTCACATCCTTTCCCAGCACAATGATGTCGTCCAGATAAACTAGGCATGTTTCCCATTGCATCCCAGCCAGGACGCGATCCATTAAGAGTTGAAACGTCGCCGGGGCATTGCAAAGCCCGAATGGCATGACATTCCATTCAAACAGCCCCTTCCTGCTACAGAACGCAGCTGCCCTCTTAGCTTCTGGGGTTAGTTCCACCTGCCAATAGCCTGAGGCTAAGTCCAGTGTGCTGAACCATTTGGCTGTTGACAACGTGTCCAACATATCTTGGATACGTGGAAGTGGGTAAGCGTCTTTAATGGTGCGCTCATTTAAAGCTCGATAATCAACACACAGACGATACGTTTGGTCTTTCTTTTGTACCATTACTATCAGTGAAGCCCAGCTGCTGTTGCTTAGGGAGGCTAAACCAGAATCAAGATTCTGCTGAATCTGTCTGTCGGCATCTCTCTGCTTCTCAAAAGCCATTCTACGAGAGGGCTGCTTCACAGGTGGGCCTGGGCGGGTCTGGATATCATGCTGCACCAAGTTTGTGCGACCGAGGTCTGTCGGGCCGGAGGAGAATACATCACGGTAAGCAACGAGGAGCTCTGCCAGATCACGCTGTTCTGTCTCTTTTAAATCTGAGACACTTTCTGCATACATTGACTGCAAGTAGCTTGGGACAGTTGCGTGAATTAGGCCTTTAGATGATACTGATGAAGTGGGGGCCGGTACTACATCTGCCAGCTGGAGAACTCCAGCAACGACTTCCTTCTTTATCTTCACATCAGCTGGGCCAGGGTTGTATAGCCTGATGGGAATTCGATTATCTCGCTGGGCGTCAACCACGATCCTCGCCACTAGCACCTGATATTTCTCCATGAAGCCTTTAGTTGGACTCAGCAGCACGTCGCCCTTTACATGCCCCCGAAAGTGTGCGTTGCCCGGCACAATATACTCACGTCCCGCTTCCAGAAGAGTAGTACGTGCTATGCGCACAATGTGTACTTTGGGTTTGTCTTTCGGAGTGAAGTAAGGTATTTGCTCACCGAAAAGTATTATTTTCCGGCTGCCGAAGTCAAGACGTGCTCTTGCCTGTTCCAGAAATGGGTGTCCCAGAATGGCCTCCGTACCCTCTGCTACATCTGCTACAATGAAGTTAACACTGACTGTGTGAGTTCCTATTTGAATTGGGACATCAACTTCACCAAGAACGCCAACATTCAAAGGGCTGATTCCCTGCAGTGCTTGTATGGTGGATAGTCTGAGTGGGGGCCTGACATCGGCTGTAATGGTCTCATAGCAGTGCCGAGGCAACACGTTCCTCCTGGCTCCACTGTCCAAAAGGGCGCACATTTCCATATTATACAGCAGGCTGTGTATGCACATTTCAGGGCCGCTACCTTTGACTCTCAGAACTTCTGAGGTAGGTTGAGTCTGGGGTAATGCTGGAGATACATGTTGCAGGTTGAGCCTGGGTGAAGGACAGTTCCGTCTCATGTGACCGATGCCCTGGCAGTTGTGACAGACAATTTCTCCCCAGTTTATTTTCCCATGCTTGGTGAAGTTTCGTGCTTGGGATTTCATAGGTGTGTATTTGTGTCTTTGTCTCCATTCGGGGGTGTGCGAGACTGAGTTCTCCTCATCACTTTCACTTTGTTCAGGGCACTCCCGTAGCCCAGCTGCTCTGGTTCTCCGCTCTGCTGGTCTTGTGGCAGACTGCATGAGCTGTGTTACACTAGTGGCTGCGCGATGTGTGGTTTCGTACCTGTGTGCAATCTCGTAAGCATGAGCTAATGTGCGTGGACGCTCTTCCAACAGTCTCTGCACGATGTCAGCATCCCCCATCGCATTAATGAACACCTCAACACTAATGGAGTCCTGTTCTCTCTCAGAGCGATCTGCATAGACAATGGAGACTTTCTCATACATATCATCTCTCAATACGTGAAGCGGCTCACCTACTTTGCAGACTCTCTGCCTCAGTTCTATTCCAATGGCAGCAGCGTGCTCTGATGACGGCCCATATGCAGCTTCTATTTCCTCCACTATGCGGCCATAATTCCATCGACTTGATGTGGGGTTTTTGTGAATCACAGCGCCTGCAGCACCCACTAGACAGAACCTCATCTGCACAGCCATTGTCCTATCCGACCAGTGGTTAGCTCTGGCACAATCTTCAAACCGATTTAAAAACTCTCTCCAAGAAGTGGAACCATCAAACTGACCTGGTCGTAGCGTTGGGATTCTTTCTTTTATAGCACCACGTTCCTCTCCACTGTCCGATGATAGATCGTAGTACATCTGGCGTGGCTTCTTTCTGTGTTGTCTGGATCTATTCAGCTCAAGAAAACAATGCTCATCATCACTGGCACACCCAGCATTACTTTCAGGGTCATGTACAATATGCAGAGCTGTAGCACCTTGGCAGGGTTTGTGATGCGTTACGGGCAAGCGTTGAGACATGCATTTGTTCGTTTGATCACTACATGCCGCATGTTGAGATTTTAAATTAGCTGGCGTGCTTTGCACATAGCATTGCGTATCAATTCCACTGTCATGCATCTCATTTCCCATTCCACTTTTAAAAGGGTTGGTTTCTCTTCCTGTTCGTGGTGAAACATAATGGTATGTGGGCGTTTTGACTGTAGCGGTTTGTGAGCATACCGTATCGTTCTGTGCGAAGGGGTTTTTACTGCCATTATTTAATGCTTGAGCATTCAATTCATTCAACCAATAAGCGAATGACATAGGCGTTCATTTTTCATAGTGCTCCATTAACATCGTAGCATTCACGTGGCCACTCGTATTGACATGGGAGTATTTTCTCATCGTGCTGCAGTGCAGCTTTATAAACTTCGGATTGGCAATCGAAAATATCAACACGACTCACCACATGAGAGAGATCCTGGACGAGCCCCCAATGTTACCTTCTTGTTAATCCGCCTCTCCGATTGTGGATAACGTTAACTGTAACAGTGTTCTCTGGTTCATTTCTCGCAGTGATGAGCCGACAAAGTTATTTGGAAGCACGTTGTTTTAATCTCACCAAGCGAAAGCTCCATCCATCACTAAACCGTTTCACAATTACTTCAACTCCCGGGTGGTTTCACGAACTTATGAAAAACAACAAAAACTTCTAAAAGCAGCTTGCTCCCCTTTTAGTTCCGTCCGCCACTTTTTCTCTCACACACATCAAAAAAACCACGCACCCGCACTACTTTTCCCATCATCCCGTGCGGTCAGGACTACAAAGCCCATACTTCTTAAAGGGACAATGCCCATATTCCCGCAACACTATGTTGTCTAGGCAACGGCCACTTCCGCTTCCTGTTAGTATGTCCCAGTGTGTGCAATCTCTTTTGCCATGCACTCAAAAGTACCTACTATTCCAACACAAACACAGTACCTACTATTAGGGCTAGTATAAGTTGGCGAATTGGAACTCTCCCCTTGTTCTTTGTTAGGGTCTAGTTGTCGTTTACTGTATGTGTAGCTGCTAGTTCCGACAAGTCTGGACAAACAGAAGAGGCTTTGTGAAACTACTGAAACAGTTTAATCAAATCATGTGCCGTATCGTTTCGAGGCTTCCAAACAATCCGATACCCGTCTCCAAGGTGACACCTAGTGGTCATCTGTTGCCCTAAAACATAAATTTAACCGAATTAAAATGTGTACATTCATAAGGGTGATTGTTTGAAAGTGTGGTCGAGTGGTTAGTGCTGTTGAAAGGCGTTTCATCGTCGGAGGTTCGAGACTTGTTTGAAGCAATCGTTTCATAGAAATTTCATATATTTTTTATTTATTTTGAGCTTTTAATAGGATATATGCCTGACAACTGCTTGAGCCTGTTTTGTAAACTTTAGGCTCTTCATTTTAAATTATATGGGCTATTTTGGCAGTGAAAATGAAGATAGGCCTAATAAAAGAAATCAAACCACAACGTCTCGCATTTTTACATTAAAAAAATTTATTCAAAAATGTTATTTGCTCTTCTGTTGAAGGACGTAGAATATTCCTTTTTTTAACATCAATTTTCATACACCATAACCGTATACTTCAGTCATGCGTTGTAGGAAATACTTTACTTTATGCTGGATCTTTACAACTGCACTGCCCTCATTCTCCAACATTGAAAACGGCTGTAGATGTTTGATCATGTCTACTGAAGCCTCTAAAATTTAAATAAAAACGAATAATAAATTCTGTGTTCATTTTTTTATTATGTTGTATAGCTTTTTATAGGATTTGAGGGCTTACATTTTTTTTATTTAATTATTGAGCATGGGATGCCCAGAATTTTGATTGATTATTCACTGGGAAACACATACATACCTTAAGAAAACCAGATGTTTTGGCTACACCTATGCCCATCCAATAAATGAAGGTGGTAGGAGTGCGGTATTTAAACATTGATAAGGTGTTCGTAGTTATGATTTGCCATCACACACCTCACAAGTCTGTTCTCCATATGATCCCATAGGCTACAATTGACCTTTGACTATTTCCTGCACTCATCTTATAAATAATGTATTTCAAATGCCAAATTATTCAACATATATCAATAACACAACGTATGGCTCTGTTTGTTTAGTAAATTTGGCTAGATTTCACATTAAGTGAAATTTACACAAACACATTTAAAAAGGACAAAACAATTCAGTATGTTTGTGCAGCGTTTCATTGTGAATTTGTTTTCATTAAAATGCAGACTGCAGGCTTGTATAAGAGATTAAAATCTAGAAGGAGCATACCAAAGGTCTGGTATTGGCAAAACTGGCCAAAACTGGCAAAACTGGCAAAAACCGTTTGCATACTGTTTTTGCACTATCTGCCTGACCGGGGGGCTGCTTTAGAATCTTAAAGTTTTACTAAATTAATATTGCATATAGGAATTTATTATCTGTTATATTTGACCTGTGCTTCTCTCTCCTTTATCCTAAATGTGTGCTCTCACTGAGCGTGTGTGTGTGTGCGTACTTGTCTGTGTACGTACGTGTGTGTGTGTGCGTGCGTGCGTGCGTGCGTGCGTGCGTGCGTGCGTGCGTGCGTGCGTGCGTGCGTGTGTGTGTGTGTGTGTTGGTGCGTGTGCGTGTTGTGTGTGTGGAGTGTTTTGTGTGTGGGTGTGTCTGTCTTCTGTGTTTTTCAACCTTTTCTTGTTTTTGCAGGTACAACTTTGATTGTTTTGCTTGTAGTCAATGTGTCTCATGTACAGCTGCTTTGTAACAATGAAAATTGTAAAAGCGCTATATAAATAAAGTTGAGAGTGAGAGTGAGAGTGGTATTAATGCAATGATTTAGTCAACTTTAGACGGTAGCCTGTTGTCGCCCTCTATTGGGCCACAGAGGTACTACAGCTACTTTCATAATAAAATAAAAAAAATTATGTTAATTGTTGAGGTATACTGTGACAGAATTGTCCTATATTATTATATTTACTGTTTGTAAATGTTTAAACAATTTAAGTACTATTTTTGCTGCATTAATGTGCAGATGTAGTATATTGTAATATAGTTATTGGTAATTGTTTATCTCAGTGCAACATTTGGCGTCTGGGCACTCTGAACTTCCTGAATGAAGAAAACAGTTTTTTTCTTTTGTGGTGGACCATATCTGCTGTAATGGCGGAAAAGCACCGTTTTGGGTGGTCAGGTGGGTGGGGCCTTGCCTTGCAGCATTGGTGAATGTCTGAAATGAGAAGTTTGAAAAGAGATGTTTTAACTATGCCATGTAGGGTTCATGGTATAAAAATAATTGCCGTTTTGAGAGGATTAATTATTGATTTTAGTAATATAAAAACGGAATTGCAGTTCAAATGTAAAAGTAGGATAAAAAAAGTTTCCATGCTTTCAGCTACATAACAAAAAACTCAAGAGACCTGGCCGCTAGCAACAGTTTCTCATGCAAAAAAAAAAGTGTTAATGCAGGTGTAAAAGTGACAGTTACACTCAGGCTGAGAATAAGTATATTGAAAAAAGATTCACGGTATGAGTGCTTTTCATGTCAATATATCTTAGAAAGAACATTTGATGCTAATGTGTATTTGTGGGTCTGAACTTAAGCATTTAATAACATATTTCACGATACGAAAAGAAATAAAGAAAAATAATTATTGACATCAAATAAGTTTCAATATAGGACATACATTAATTGTGTACAGCACACTGTACACAAAATATCATTGTTTAGTGCTGTTATCATATGGTAACATCTGATTTCCATCTATCCTTCAAGTTCCCCCCTCTGCAAGGCTAGAGCATATCCCAGCATCATGGGCCGCAGGCAGTAAAGACCCGGACAGATGGCCAGTCCATCGCAGGGAACTCACAGACAAACACAAAAACACATCAAAGGGTAATTTATTTACCCTAATTCATAATGTATTCGGACTGTGGGAGACACACAAAAGAACCCAGAAGATTTGATCTTTGGCTTGAGTAACTTGTGAGCATCAAGGCCCAAGAAAGTTTATTTTGATCCAGACTGACTGTTGCAACATTTCTAAAAAAGACCAACCCAAGATGCAAAACAGGAAGTGTTACTACTTTAAATAAAAACAGGATATTGCTGGACATTGGAGATTTCCACTGTGTTGACAGTTCTGGATGGCCAGATCAATGCCATTACAATATCAGTCACTGGAAACTGTGAGAAAACATCTGCCCACATCCTGCCTCTATGTGTGGGTGTCCGTTTTTCTTTTTGAGAATGTGTCACATGATTGTCAGAAGGCCTTCTGTTATGTGCAGACTTGAAAGACAAATCGAGTTTTATTTTTGGTAAAAATAAAACAATTAAAATATAGCTATAAATACAACATAGTCATAACAGTGTCAACAAACTTTTAAACGTTAACCTTTTAATTTTAAAAAATACTGTGAATATTCAAATAAGTTGGTTTGGTTTTTGTTCTTCATAACACAAACTGCATGTGAATCATTGCTTGAATCTAATGTAGTTATTTTCCAGACTTTGCAACGCTTTGGATAGCTTTGATCCAATCCTTGCGCTCCTCCGCTGTAGCTGCTTGCAGGTAGTAGTGTATCTCATCAGAAGTGATGATTTCAAACAGATTCCCATCAACCTCATGTCTCTTCGCTGTCAACAAAATGAGAAATAAACTTTAAAGCATAATGTTTTCACTATCCTTGGTGCCGTACCATTAAATCTATTTTATGACATCACAAAAAAACAGGTTGCGGTCACATATCACCCTAACATGAATAATAATAAAATCACTTTCATGGTCCAAACCTAAGGCTTCTTAAGGCAAAATATAATTCATTTAAGGTAAAAGGTAAGGTATCTGATATGCTCTTAACACATTTTTTTGAGTTTCACCCAATTGGTGTAATTGGAAATGACCTTTTTTGTGAGATGCTTTTATCCATAGAGATTATTCAAGATATATTTTATATGTACTGTATGTGTCATATGTACGTATGTCATACCATCAGGCACATATTCCACAGCAGTAATGACTGACCCACGCAGATGAATGGACCCTAGTGGATCTTCTTCACCCTAAACACATACAGACGAACAGACAGGTTTCAATACTTCTCCAGACAGTACAGGAAACTCTATCTTTAAAGATAACAAAAACATGCTCACCTTGGTGGGATCATAGTAGTGGATGTAAGCAGGATCATCTCTAAGGATAAACTTCCTGACTTTCCAATTTTTTCGCCGGTGGCCCTAAAAAGAAGAAAAGGAAATGTGAAAAGATTAGGAAAGCTTGTCCAGCTCACCCCTGAAGTACAATAAAAATACACTGCATGACTGTTTTGTAACGCAGCATTTACAGTAAGTGTGTTAGTGTAATTACAGCATAACATGTAGTACCATGGCATTTCACCATTTAAATAATATATGATGCACAAAAACAGACTTTTCTGCTTTTGTTTTATGAATTAAAAGTTATTCTTGATTTTGTTTTAACAAGCAGAAAGAATAGTTATTTTTAAGTTGTCAATGTATCAATACCCAGTTATATGAGCAGATATTGGCAGGTACATATCACATTCACATTTTCACATACTGCATGTCAGTGCAGCACAGATTCTCACCTGTTTCAGCAAACAGCCCTGTCTGACTATAGCACCTCTGAACTCCTCCTTCACAATCACATCTTCATCGCTGGAGTAACCTTCACAGAAGAACCCACTATCTGCCTGCAGATCAACAAACATAATGACTCGCAACATAAGGGCTGTTGTTTTAAAAAGACCCACTAATTCTGTTCTTTCAAGTACTTCATAGATACCACAACACATTTCCTGATTTAAAAAAAATCCTGTAGCGTGCTCAAAACATGCTATGGCTCTGTTCCAAAACCTAGTAGGCTGCTTTCTGTCTACATAGACAGGTGCATTCATTGGAAGCTATTTCAAGAATATGATGTGAAACCTTAAAAGTAACTAATTTTGAATGCAACATTGCAGCAATTCTGTGCATCATAACAATATTCATGTTACTAATATAGCAATTAGCATGTCACTACTATATTGTTACAGAACACAGAACTTTTGTCCACCATCAAGTTTGAATGATATGAGGGTGAATTAATTATGACAAAAATTTTATTTTGGGTTGAACTATCCCTTTAACTTACAAAATAATAAAGAGCATCAGTTTGGTCCACGAAAGCACATTCTGCTCCTTTTTCAGCTGCATCTTTGGAGAGGTCTCCAGCCGCCTGCAGAAAACCCTCAGTGAGCAGTCCAGTGGCCAGCATCAAGCCCTCGGCTCTGTTCCTGGCCTTTCCTTCAGAAACCAACCAATCGATGACCGTGTTTCCTGTTAATAGATCACCACAGGAAAGCCATGAGGGGTGAAATATTTTAACCTCTAAATTGGTTCTGCCTAAACAATAAGAATAAACAAATAGCAAATTAAGACTTTTGAAGAAAAGTTATTTGCTTCTTAAATTCTCTCAAATTGGTTTCCATTGGGTTTCCTTAAGAAAAGCTATATTTTCATTGTATGTCAACATTTCTGTAAAGAAAACCTTTGAGCAATAGCGTTTTGGCTGGGTGTGTTTGTGTAGCAGTAAAGCGGAAGAGTTATGAAACGATTGCTTTTTTTAAAGAGTTTAAGTCTCTAGTGGCATGCGCTTCACACAAATAGTGTCGTTTCATTTCCTTGTATTTACAGTATAGAGTCAGACAACTTACTGACCCAAAGTGCTGTAAAACAGAGTGTATCAAATCCTTCAAATTACATTTGTTGGTATAACCCAATGAAGAAAGGTTAATTCAATCAAATATATAATATTTTAGATATCATTTAGATTTACTGAAAGCAAAATGTTAGATCACAAACATTAAAAAATATATATTTTATAGAATAAATCCTTCAAATAATATACAAATGTCTGTGACCTTTTACATTACCAGATGATTTTGATAAATAATGATAAATGTATTAAAAGTTCTTTGATGTTTTGCTGTTTCCACCATTTTAAATAAGCAGTATGCAAGACGCTGTGTTATATAGTTATTTTGTGGTTAAGTGCATTTTATTGTAGTACATGTAAAATCAGTGTCAACCCTTTTGTGACTTCTTGCCTTTTTCTATTAAAAAAGTAAAACTGACATACATTAAAATTGTAGTTCTCAAGTTTTGAGTTGACAGGTTCTGCCTATCATTTGCAAACAATGAAACTGGTTCTTCATTTTACCAGTGAGGCTGTAAGTTGAGTAAGAAATCAAGGCGTGGCTTTTCACATGATTTCATCTAACATCTATGTACCTGTGAAACAGTGATTAAACAGCCTTTTTTCCTTTTCTACCTTCAGCTCTTTAACCCCGGTGTCTTGATCTTTCATTAAGACATAAAGTGCACTGCGGAAACACAGAATAAAGAGGGCAACACTTTACAATACGGATCCATTTGTAATCATTAGTAAACAACATTAATGAACAGAAACTACATTTTAATACTAGTTCATGTCCGTTTAACATTTCCTAATACATTGCAGTCAAATGTTGCATCCAATAGTTAATGCACAATTATGAACAATGATGAATAAAAGCTGTAAAAAATATGTATTTTGTTAGTTCATGTGTTTATCAATGTTAACATTATTGTGAAGTGTTACAAAGTTTTCATTTTTAAAGTTTATTTTTGTCTTTATCTTTATAAGTGTCTTTATGGAGTGTCTTTTGTGATTATTTTGTTGTAGATTACCGCCACATGCCAAAATGCTACCAAAACATCACACATATTTTATATCTTCTCCAGTTTTGTAAATGAAATCATATAGGGCCTACAGGGTAATACCTCAGATTAACACTTTCCGGCAGTCTAATGGATCTTCGTGTTGACTTTCTGGCAAACCTTTTTCCGCTCTCTAAACAAGAGATTGCTCTCTTGATATCTTTGATCCAGAGCTCTCTTTCCTCTAGGTGGGTTGCTTGAAAGAAATGGTCCTGTTTCTTAGTTGTACTGACCTTGAACACTAACTGTCGGACACACATTAAAGACATGATTAAAAGAAATCAAGATAAATTCAGGAATATCCTCATCAGAAACCACTTTTTCACCGTTTTTTTAGGGAAATTCTGACACGGGGTGGTAAGAGCTGCTCCCTTCAGAGGGATCATTCCCTTTGGACTACTGTCTGTCTTCTTCTTGTAAAATTCTATGGCATCATCTGCTAACACCACCCACAACACTTTCCATGTGTTCAGCACAGTACCCTACAGAGGAAGAGCACTACTTTAGCATCCCCAAGTCACCAATCAAACAATATGAATATTAGTAATAATATTACGGTCTTCTACTTCTACAGTTAAATAAGTTATGTACATTTTTCCCCCAAGATTTATAATTGTATACATATTGATAAACATGATGATAAAATGTCAAAATCTAAGTATGCTATATGCTTGAAAACTTGAAATAAACACACAGGTGTCTGTTTCCAAGACCACTGCTTATTCCCTGTTAGACTATTTCCTACATCACATCACATCCACATGAAGGAGTAAATGAACACAAGTGAGTGGACTGGGATACTGAGTGAGCCGGTAGGGCTGTCGCTTACTCCTCTGATATAAGGAAATTCAAAAACAAAAGCAGGGGAAAATGTATGAGCTTGTGACTTTGAGCATCCTTTTTCAGGTGTAAGTGAGGTACCAATAAATGTATTCCTTGTGGTTAAACTGTGTTTGATTATCAACACCTGAGTAAGTTATTTTCACGGTTGGTAAACGAATATCCGGGCCACATGACAATGAAAACATGGCAGATGTGATGTGCAAAATGTTTGCATACTGCACCCATTCATACTGCACTGATTTCAAAATATACTGATTTAACAGCCAAGGAGTAGATTTATACTTCATCTAATACACTACAGGACACACTGTTACAGTACACGACTTCAAACAAAGAGACACGCCTTTTTAAATCCCTCTTCAAAGGCAACAAATTGTTTTATTTTTAAGTAATAAAATGACAACAAATGTGTGTATATTTTAGGGTAAATGGCTTGCTCTTGTATATAGTGTAAGGTGTGCCAACAATTCTTATCAATCTATCTGATGTTTTCATAAGAGGCAATGTAAACATGTAGGCTATTCCTATATGTCATAGTACTAAAACGTGGGATTTTTTTACTTCTGCGTCGGACCTACGCCGAAGCCTCTACGCCGTAGGCAACGCGCCGGTTTTTGTTTATACTTGTGCGTTGTTGTCCGCGTCGACGGGCAATGGCCACTAGGCGTCAGTGTCCACAGGCGTGTTGCTTTGTGTTATCAAGACAAGAGTCGGAGAAGAAACGGTTCGTTGCGTACGCTGTCTGAAGCATCTAGCTGTGATAGCGACAACAGTCACTTTTGCGGCTTGAGTTGTAACATACAGAAGAACACGTAATTTATTTATATAAATCGTTCGAAAATGCGGATGAGTAACCCGAGGCTATCACTGAGTTTTTTTGACCTGAAGGGAGCGGGTTCAAGCAGATCAATCACAGCGTTTGCGGTCCGCGTCGCATTGACGCTCTGTTACATATTTGGAGGGGTCCGCGTCGCATTGACGCTCTGTTACATATTTGGAGAGGTGTGCGTCAGGCTACAGCGTAGGGTACGCGTCTCTGCGTAGGCTACAGCGTAGGTCGGACGCAGAAGTCAAAATCCCCCTTAACACTGTTGAAAAGTCTTGGACTCCAGTTTTAAATCGAGATGTGGCTGTTATTTTGATTCTCTGTCCACCACTGAACACAACGTGTTGCGGTCAAGTGCAGTTTTTTGTCATTTTCAGTTCTGTCTTGAAGCCTGTACGCAAAGTAGTGGTCAACATTTAACTTCACTTTCAGTTGCCACATCCTTATGACAAATTTACACAATTTATTTGACTGAGAAATAGTATATATGATGAAATGAGACTTTTATATAGGCCTAGGCCTACTGAAAAGTTTCACATAAAACCCTTTAATAGATCATGATTCTGGTTTTCAAAGGCGTTAGGATGTTTTAACCTTTCTTCCTAATATTACTCAAGTAATGGTAATGGTAATGTGCATCATAACGTCATGGAAATGATGACAAAACGTCAGCACATGGTAAAAAATATGTGGTCATTCCAGCTAAAGTATCTTTATGTTGTAAAATCACCAGTATTACTGGTTTCTAGCGATATTAATAAAATTTACAGTGAGTTTAGCTAATTCCACCAAGTTTGCATGCAAGCAATGTGATAATGTATCACAGAAAATCCATTAATACTCCATATTACAAACCCTGATATCAAAGAAAACATAACTACAGCTGAATGGAGAATATAATCCCATGTTTTACCTTTTTCACCAAGTAGCCCTCTCTAATCATTGTGGGTTCCATAACGATACACGACAAGTAGCTGTTTATCTTCTACGTGGTGGAGTGGTGAATGTGAGAACCAAGGGTTCAGCAGAATTTATATTTCTGACGTGTATGACGTCTGATTACAGTTATAGACAGTTTTTGATAAAAGGGAAGTTGCATGTTGCCTTCATGGTATTCTAGTTTCCTCTGCATTCTAAACCACATAGCAAATGAGTCAGAGAGTAAATGATAGAGCCTACTGTATGTTTGATGATAATTAACACACACACACACAAGAATGTTTTTTTGGGGTGTGTGTTTGTCAATGATAGTAAAATGTCATATGCCCATTCTGGTCATGACGTTCATTCAAATAACATTTGTTTTTTTCATTTTTTTAAAGAACCATATTTAACACCATTTATTTAACAAAAGTACAATTCAAGTATCCAACATAAATCGGTACTTGATGTGAAGTTTAATCATTGTACAACCATGAAGAAGGTTTTGGTTAAACAAACAATACTTTAACAGGAACTGAAGTTAAGAGGGTTTAAGATGGGTTACGAAGGATAGGAGCACACACTGCACATTTGCGGTCACTGATGTGTGACCCAGCCCATACTGGGAGTGAGGATGTGTTGGTTTATGAGAAATGTCAATATCAAAATAAAGCAGTAAGATAATGTGTACAAATTTTTGCCTGCTTTAGGCAACTAATGCTGGCATGAGAATTAACAAATGAAAAGTGTTTCAACAAGTGGTTTTGAAAATGACACATTGCAGCTCTTGTCTTATTAGCACACTAAAAACTCTTCCAAATCACTATGCAGTGGGTGCCATGTCCAAGTTATATAGTATTTCTGTCGTTTTTTGTCATATTTGGATTTTGGAATATGGAATCATTTATAATTATAATTCCCTTGTTTTCTGTCCTGTGCTGGTTCATTGTGATTGTATGGTGAGTTCCTGTGTCTTGTCAAGTTTAGTCTAGTGTAGTCATTTGTAAATTATGTCAAATGTTAACTTTAGTTCTTGTTTAAGTGCAGTTAGTCTTTGTCCTGTCATGTTATTATATTCCCCTGTTTTGTTATGTAACTCCCTCGTGGGTTTTTGGTTTTGTCTTTATTATTATTAAATGTGTTGTTACCCGCTGTCTGCACCTGGGTCCTCTATCCTTGTCTCACCACCCACGATCATGACATAATGCATGAATATCACATTTACATTTATATTGACATTTGTCAGCAGACAGTATAGCCTAATTAAAAGCAATTTAGAGTACATTTAACCTAAACCTTCCTACATCCGTATCTGTGTTGCATCAAATCCTTTGTACTACACATGGTCTTCCAATTGAGCTACAGGATGTTTAAGCAGCTGATCTTTCCCTGAATCCCTGTGGTAACTACTGTAAACAAAGAAGTAAACACACACACACACACACACATACTGTATTGGGTTAATCTGCAGTGTTACACTTCCTCTCTCTTGATCTCATGTGGGATTACTGTTTGTGTATAGAGGATTACGGACGGAAACAGTTCATGCGTTTTGTGTGCACATCACTGCTTTAGTTCAGTCGGATATTTCGACCCTCAGTCTTCACCTCTCCGCTTTATTTCGCCTGCATTATGGCCGACAACATACCACAGCTGATCAAAATAGGTGTTTCATTGAAAACGACTCCGAATAATGGACCCGTTTACTTCAAGTCTGACGGGACGAGATTCGGGCAGAGCAGAACCATCAAATTATTGACCGGAACCAAATACAAGATCGATGTAGTCGTTAAACCGGGAGCCGTACAGGCGACGTGAGTGTCCATCATCATCAGCTTAGTTTGTCACTGCGGTCAAGCCAGCCGCGGTTTGAAAATACACGGTCAAGCCAGCCGCCGTTTAGGTTCAGATGCGCGCTTATTGAGTGGTTTACGGTACATTACGGCAACACCGCTTGTAAAGCTTTATTTAAATGTAGATGTTCCGCGTCTCTTGTCAATAACATATTTCTTGTTTTACGTTTAGAATATCTCGTTTTTGTCGTAATTTATGCAGGTTTTTTTCTCCGAATGTTTGCATTATGATTGCTGTAACGTTATATTGTGAAACCAATGTCTCTGTCTGTATCTTAAATATGTATTATTTTAATGCCTTCTAGACCTTTGTCCTGCAAATAAAACTGTTTATGCAGTTTGCAATTACATTACCCATGGATTTGAACAGATTTAATTACAGTATGTTTTTTGAAAGCATTTTGTTTGAAAAATATTATTCCAATATAATTGACTATACAAACATTATTTCTCATAAGTAGAAAAATATGATGGTGGGTTCCAAGGAACTTGACTCTGCGCCAGTGTTGGAGCGGTCTATATGCATCGACCCGAGGGGGGGCACCCCCGCCGAGGATGCCATGAATCCCAGGAGCCTCCTGTTACAGGGGGACCGCTGACTGTCTGATCTCAGGCAGTTCAACACTGACCGGGCGCGCTAGTCCTCGCGCCCCCCTGGGGGTGAGCGGGGCCGCTCGTGAGGACAGAGTCGAGTTCCATACCGAGAAAGAGGATGCCCTGCACCGGGGAGAGCTTGCTCTTATCTCAGTTGACCTGTGGCCCCACCGATCTAGGTGCCGGAGCACCAGGTCCCTGTGTGTACACCACAGATCTCGAGAGTGTGCCCAAACTTGAGCCAGTCGTCGAGATAGTTAGTACCCGTACACCTCTCTCCCAACGGGGAAGGAGGGCGGCTTCCACGACCTTCGTAAAGACTCGTGGAGACAGGGACAACCGAAGGGGAGGACCCTGTACTGATATGCCCGTCCCTCGAGCGCGAACCGTCGGAACGGCCGATGTCGAGGGAGGATCGAGACATGAAGTACGCGTCCTAGGTCGATTGCCACGAACCAGTCCTGACGCCTGACGGACGCCAAGATGCGCTTCTGCGTGACCATCCTGAAAGGCAGCTAGTGTAGGTGCCTTTCAGAACACGCAGATCTAAGTAGGGCGCAACCCTCCGCCTTCTTAGGGACAATGAAGTACGGGCTGTAAAACCCGCTGAACACCTCGGCCGTGGGACGGGCTCGATCGCTCCCTTCACCAGAAGGGAGGCGACCTCCGCCCGAAGTACGGGCATCCCTGCCTCTGCCTGAGGTAAAAGGACGTCCCGGAACTTGGGCGGACGTGTAGCGAACTGAATCGCGTAGCCGAGACGGATCGTCTTCCTCAGCCAGCCTGACAGTCTGGGGGCTCCCAGAACTGTGACAGGGGACTAGAGGTTGATCTGCTTCATCGCCCCCGCGGAGGGTGGTTCGATGGCTAGCAGTACGGATTCCTTGCCGGGGGAGGCCCCCCGGGGAGGAGATTGGCTCTGCCATATTTCCTGCCTGGCGACTGCGCAGCTCAACGCACTGTCTGACTGAGAGTGCTGAGGGCTGGTGTTTATACTCGACATTGCGCTTTGCCATGACGCAACGTCGAGTTTGCCGTTCACCGTCGTGCAGAGGGTGAGAGCGGCTGAGGTAACCCAGAGAGAGAGGAAACTCTCCTTTTTGAGAGTAAGTGGGCGCCAGCCCCCCAGAGGGGGCAGCAGATGGAGGGACGGGGCAGGAACCGTCCCTATCCGACCTACCAGCGCTGTGGCTGGGGTCGGGCCCAATGGTAGCCTCGATCCCCCTGAGGTGATCCCATGACAGCCGCTGCCCGCGGCTGCTGATGGGGCGATGGTCTCCTCTTCGCTGTCTCCTCCAGGTCACTGGAGGGCGTTGAAGAGGACCAGGGCTGCTGGGAGCAGACAGTGCACGGGACTCGACGGCCGAGGCGGCCGAGTTGCGGCACGGAGGACTGCTTTTTACTGTCGAGAACCCTCCACAGTAACACCAACCAGCCCCCCCTTGCGAGAGGGTAGTCGAGAAAGCGGACCTTCTCAGCGTTACTCATCTGCGCAAGTATCGGCCAGAGGAGTTCCTCATGGACCACAAGTGTGGACATCGTCCGACCCAGGGCCCCCGGGTCACCTTGGTCGCCCGTAGAGCGAGGTCGGTGAGGCGCGGAGTTCCTGCATAAGCGCTGGGTCGTTGGAACCGCGCTCAAACCCGAGGCGCCATGTAGCCAGCCGCGACGCCGGGAGAGGCATGCGGGCACTGCAACCCAACACTCACGGCGGCCCGGGAAAGCATGGCCGACATTCGACATCCGCTTTTTCCTGGGCTCGACCCCCCGAGGGAGGAGCCCGAAGAATCGTCGGAGTCGGATGGCAGTACGTCACCCCCCGATGCTGCAAGAGACTCTCATCATCACGCATCGTGTCCGAATACGTGATTGAGGAATAAGACGGCGGACCGTCTTTGGGGAACGGTCAGACGAGCGAAACGAGTGTGAACGGTCCGTGAGCCGTGGCTGGCGGATTATCCTCACAGTAATCCTCATCTCACCCTCGCTGCTTGCCATAGCGGACGGCAGGGCCGTAGTCCTGCCGCCACGGAACGGGGAGCAAACGAGGTGGTGGCTGAGTCCCGTGGGAACACAGCCACCTGTGACGCAACGTCTGAATCGTCACCGCCCGCAGTGCGGGCAGGACGTATCCACAACGTCTGCCCCAGCGTACTGGAAGCAGGCATTGTGTCCGTCCCCCTCCTCGATGAGTGTGTTGCACCCATGAGAACAGCGGGACAAGCCACGCTGGAGAAATTTGCTCTTTTAGAAAAGGAAATTGCTCGAACACCTCCGGAACTGCCGAGACGCCCAGGGGAGAGTCACTGCAGGAAGGGACCGTCCGCTGTCCACGTCGTAGATTCCAGCAGAAAGAATGATCACCAGATCGTAGAGAAGCTCATCAGATGCGTAGGCTCTGAAGAACAAAAGGTGAATGAATGAGCACGCCGGCTTCCCTCTTATACCCGGACATCCGGGGAGGAGCCCGGCATGCAAATTTAATTCGCCAATTTTCATTGGCCTTTTCTAAATACTCAGAAGATGATAGGTTCTCAAGACAAACCCCATTCTGTCGGTTCGACACAACGTCGAGAGACCGACAGAAAGGGAACCGAGGTTACATCCGTAACCAAGATGTTTTTTCTACTTATTAGAAATAATGTTTCTATAGGCATTTAAAGTGGAGAAATGTGTATTTCTCCAAAACGT
>NW_026634170.1:23871-84678 GCF_024868665.1 Triplophysa rosa
TACAGTAAAATAAGTCCATATATGGTGTGCATATAGTGTGGGATGGCCCCTACAGAAATCCATCATCACTTTTTTCTACTTATTAGAAATAAAGTTTCTATAGGCATTTGAAGTGGAAAATGTGTATTTCTCCAAAATGCTACAGTAAAATAAGTCCATATATGGTGTGCATATAGTGTGGGATGGCCCCTATTGAAACCCACCATCAGTTTTTTTCTACTTATTAGAAATATAGTTTCTATATGCAATTGAAGTGGGAAAATGTGTATTTCTCCAAAACGCCACAGTAAAATAAGTCCATATATGGTGTGCATATAGAGTGGGATGGCCCCTATAGAAACCCACCATCAGTTTTTTTTCTACTTATTAGAAATATAGTTTCTATAGGCATTTGAAGTAGAAAATATTGTATTTCTCCAAAACGTTACAGTGAAATAAATCCATATTGTGTGCATATAGTGGGGTATGGCTCCTACTTAAACCCACCATCATATTTTTCTACTTATGAGAAATAATGTTTGTATAGTCAATTATATTGGAATAATATTTTTCAAACAAAATGCTTTCAAAAAACATACTGTAATTAAATCTGTTCAAATCCATGGGTACTGTAATTGCAAACTGCATAAACAGTTTTATTAGCAGGACAAAGGTCTAGAAGGCATTAAAATAATACATATTTAAGATACAGACAGAGACATTGGTTTAACAATATAACGTTACAGCAATCATAATGCAAACATTCGGAGAAAAAAACCTGCATAAATTACGACAAAAACGAGATATTCTAAACGTAAAACAAGAAATATGTTATTGACAAGAGACGCGGATCATCTACATTTAAATAAAGCTTTACAAGCGGTGTTCCTGTAATGTACCGTAAACCACTCAATAAGCGCGCATCTGAACCTAAACGGCGGCTGGATTGACCGTGTATTTTCAAACCGCGGCTGGCTTGACCGCAGTTCATTGTCATCGTCATCATTTATTCAGAATGCGACGTGTTTATTCTTGCATTTTCTGTAGCTATAATGGTTTGGTATTTGTAAATATTCCCTGTCAATAAATAACATTATGAAATATAACAAAAAACAAGTAGCGGTAATCTACAGTATACAGAGATTAGCCTATATGAAATAGCAATTCATTCATATAGCCTATAGTGCTTTTTTCCATTTTTGCTTTGTTTCGAACCGGAAAACACTCTTTAGGACAAATAGTAACGTAAGAAAAAAACGCATAGCCTAGTATAAATTTAAAAAATAATAAAAAAAACAGGAACATTATGAAAAAGATTAATGTAAATGGTATTATTGCAAATTTTGTATATATTTTTTAATTAGATGTACAGTAGCACAACTGATGAATAATGCTGTCAGTGATTCATGGGCTATATAATGACGGTAAAGCATAAAATAAAAGCATTACTTTACAAACAAGAAAGAAATAAAAACAGAATATAACAACTCATATACAGTAGGCTATGTGGGAGGTGTCTTTCTGCATTGGGGCAGACAGATTGCTTGCCTCTCTTGGCAGTAAAATCCACTTACGATTTAGACTTCAACCATGTTTGACTGGCTGCATAGACAATTGTGTCTTGTTTTAATTTGTGTAGTATTCTGTTACACATGATGATACATGTTTTTGTAAAGTTGCAAAAAATGTTCATTATTAAAACTCATGGGGTCCAGGACAAAATTCTTGTTGTTTGGTCTACTCTGCTTGATACTATTTTTTTTTAACAAAAAATGACTTAAAGTAGCCCTAGTTGTTTTTATATTATTGTTTCTCCTATCTCTCTAACTCTTTCACATCTACACGTCTCATTTCGTAGATCTATGACTGTTGGTGGGGTGACTTTTCCTTTGGAGCAGCAGTCTAAAGATCCTCAGTCTGTAGTATACACTGGAATGTATGACACTGAGGGAGTAGCACACACCAAAAGTGGGGAGAGACAGACTGTTCAAGTCAATATACAGGTGAGACAATATTGTAGTTTTTTACAAATGCTGACCAGTTATTTCAGTAGCCTATCTCTAAACTCAATGTATTTTGATCAGATTATGAATCTACCTACTTAGGCAGCATTTTAGGGCATAAACATTCTGGGACATTCTACCAGAAACTTACATTTACCGTGACAGCTAGGGCCTGACACTTTAGCTCGTCCTCCTCAAAAAAACATACAAAAACAAGCTTAAAATCAGATGATTCAATGACAGAGCTCACCCTTGATCAGTGTCAGCTTTACCACAGTCAAATGATGTCATTTCTGAGTCAAACCAAGTGTTATGTAAACGTGACAGGACCGACCAAAAATATGTGGACAGTTGAAAAATAGTATTTATTTGTAGAATTTATGTATAATTTCATATTTTTAATCAATTAATATTAATGATAACAACTTAAATTTGCGATATTGATTGAGTTATTTTCTAAATAACATTTTTTAGCGTAACAAAACTATGAAAGCTGTAGGTCTAATTTGGCTAAAGACAAGGACAGGATTTGTGATTTGTGAAGTGTTTTTAATAAAGAAAAAAATATCTGAGAACCTAATGACATATTCCTTTACAGAACAATTCACAGAAATCCAACATCAATCAGTTTTAGACATTTCTTTGGATGAAATATTTACTGCAACAGCTCAAGGACAGATAATGTACGTTTCTGGTAGAATGTCTCTTCTACATGAAAACCTGAAGAGGAGCATAAGTGACTGTTAAAACAAGAGGTGATCCTGAAGTGTCATTTCTCCACCTAACAGTTTTCTCAGGCAGGCCTTTTTGAGACCGTCTGGCAGGTCAAGTTCTACAACTACAACAAAAGAGACCACTGCCAGTGGGGAAACAGCTTTAACAGCATCGAGTACGAGTGCAAACCAAATGACACACGCACCCTTATGTGGATAAATAAAGAACTGTTTCTGTAAAAGATGTTTAGACGTAAAGATTGTGGGCTGGTTCCAAAATTAACAGCATTTGTCACAACTTCTAACAACTTCTCCAGAACTATGTGTGTCGACACGTACATGTGTGAAATTTGTTTCACAGTAAGCAACCATGTCTTAAAGGCGGGGTAACCGATTTCCGAATTACGCTTTACACAACTGAGTCAGGCCGAGTACCAAAACAACCTTGTAACCAATCAGCAGTAAGGTGCACAGTGCACAGGACGGACATTAGCCGAGCGCTGACGAAAGCGAAAGATGAGGGTAGGGGTGTGTTTGATTTGGTGATTTGAACATCAACAACGGCTAAGAGAAATCGGACACCCCGCCTTTCATCATGATGGATTTTCTGTGTCTGAAACAGAAACCACAATGCTGAATCACAGAAATCTTTGTTTTTTAAATGAATCAGTGGCTCCTGGTAGTGTAAGGGTGCACCCATTCCTGTTTAAATTGTGTATGTAGAATGTAGGAGTTTTGTTGAAACTGTCTTGGTGCTGCAGGAAAAAAAATAACCAATGCAACATGGTCACATGGTCACACTTTACCTTGTTGTAGTGTTGTCTGTTGTTTGTGTTTCCAGTTGTCTACCTCTGAAAACCCTGTGAAGATGATGTTTACTTTTACACATTTTATAACAGAAGCACAATAATACAAGTTGTTAATTACAGGATCAAGGAAATGTGACCCAAAATGAAAATACGTTCTATAGTCTCTTTTATAATGAAGTACTATAAAGATGGATTGTGATATATGTGCAATAAGTTGTATAAGATGTATTTTTCCACTTGTTTTTGTATTTTCCAGAATTGTATATACTATTGTATATTGTTTATTTGATCAATCAAAACAATAAAATATTCCAAGAATGAGATCTGTTTCAACATTAAGCTTGAGAGGTAATCCATTTAAGTCAAATAAACATAGAAGTCTTATTTGTTACATCTGATTAATTTATTTCAAGATACCAAGATACAACAAGTATTAAACAATTATTTACATACAGTAGGCATGGTGGCCATAGTAAGATATGTACATATAAACCTTGATTGTATCTGTGTGCCGTCATCATAATAACTAATAAAGGTTACCAGCAGGAGGCGCTGAAGCACACAGTTAAGACTTTCAGAATGTAGGCCTCAAGACCCAGTTTATATCTGAAAAATTGGGCTGAAACCAATTTAAAACTTTATAGACTAAAAGTGCTCTGAAATCTCAAACAGTTCAGCTTTGAACATTAAAAGAGACCAAAACTGTGACTAAACACTTCAAAGATCCACACACAAAACATAAATATTAACAATGATAAACTGCTGTATAGTAGTCAGAAAACTAGGTTACAAAATAATCATAGAAACAATCAAGCCTTTTTATTTCTGTAGTATTTTAAAATGTAACATGCTAGCTAGGAAGGTCACCATTCTTCATATACGCTGGTCAAGTTCAGATTCCTTGTAACTTGATTATTTACACAACAGTAAGAAAATTAGAGGTGACTTTTGTTAATGAGGATACTGCAAAGGCTTTAAAGACTGAAAGAAAACATACATTTACTAACAAATAAAAATGTTAAGATAAAATAACACGCTTGTTTTAAACAATATTAATAATGAAGAATAAAATGAAAGAAATCTAAGATATTTCTTTGGTTTTCCAATATTTCAGAAAATATCTAACAAATATGAATATCATCTAAACCTGTTCATTTATAATTGTTTCTTGTAATATTATATTACAATAGCATTATTAAGACATATTAGGGCATGGAAAGTACTGCATTGTAGGAACGACACACCTACAGTAAAGGCAAGAGGTCTCATCTCTGAGCTGCTATGCAAATATCTGTATGACTGTGCGTGGGAGACGGCAGTGGGTGGGGCTAAAAGTTCCCGTATGTAGTGTAGCAAAGGACCGCCCATCAAGGCTTGCATGGCCCTCCTCTTTGGTCTCTCGTCCAATAGCAGAGAGTCATTTTCGCCCCTCCCCTCCTCCCCGCCCTGCGGCTCTTCCTCGCGTCGCTGCTGCAGTGAAGGCGACGGAAACAGACGCAAAACAGCTCGTTACTGCTACTGCTGCTGGGTCAAAACAAGCCATTTCTTCACAAAACAACAGCATTTTCTTCTTTTATCTGTGCTGTCATTTATTGTTGTTCGTTTCCGAGGGGCAATTCCGTCGCAAAATGGTAAGGAAAAGCAACTGTTTATGAATGCTAGATATTGTAAATGGATCCTGCAGGGACTGGGTGTCAATTTAACGTAATGGCTAAACTGTGGTACTAAAAAGCTTTGTGCATATCTTTACGTGCATCTGACAGGGCTCAGTGTATCAGTTTCACGCGACGTGCTTGACAAGGCATTGCAGAAATGAAAGATCACAGTGTTAGCGGTGGCTGGGGGCTTGTGATGTTGTTTGGTGTGTAATGTTAAAGCCAAATAATTTCTATTATTGTTATTATTATTAGCATTACAAAATTATTAAAGAGAGCATGCATTATCTTTTTTTATGGTATTAAGGAAGAGTTTAGAGATTTTTCTCCCCCCATTTGTGCCTATGTTTTTTCTTTGTGAATGCACATCATTTTTCACACAAACGTTAGTTTCTTATGCCACCTCCGAGATTGAGATTAATTAGTTGAAACCGTGACTCACATATTGTTCTATATGTAAATTAGCTATATAGATGTGCACAGTGTCACATCAAGTCAGCTTTATTTATATTACACTTTTCACAATGTACACGGTTTTTATGAATGTTCACAGAAAAAACATTGCATAATTATAATGTAAAATCTGCATTAAAAAGCACAGATTTATTTAGATAGTGTATGCATTACTATATGTAAACCCCCAGTGTGCAGGCTAAATGCAACTATGGCAAGGAAGGAAAACCAGAGTTGGTAATGTCCATTGTGCACTAGAAATATTTTTTGCTTGTGGTGTTTAGATACTTTGTTACTTGCAGTGATTTAGACCACCTGTGGTCGGTTTTGTGGTCTTGACCATTAAAGAGAATAATACAGTTTGTACTCGTTTGCTTAGTGTTTACACTGGCATTTTTTAAACTGAACCTAAAGATGCCGAATCTAAATGAATAAGGATAAGGTCATAACCTTCTTGGTCACCTTGTGTATTTTGAGACTTACCAAACATCCATAATAATAATACATTTAAAGATGATATCAACATAATTATGGCGTCAGGCTGGTATACACATCGCAAATAATGCACATTTAAAAATATTTTGGTGGCTCTTGACAATGTCAAAGCGTTTTGGAACACTTGCCCTGTCACATCTATTTTTGATGATATTACCAAGATTGACTTGTTTCTGATATGGCGTATTTCAAAATACTTATTATAATATTATAAACTCCAAAACTGTAATGTTGCAGCAAGATAAATTAAATGTTCTGGATTCTAGAAACAAATATTGACATTTTTCAGCCAATATTTAGAAAGGAATTGCCAGGGAAAACAGGTGTTCGATGTTTCGATTTTCAAACAACGCTTTATATATTACATATTTCACCTGTGATTTACAGCGTCATCTCGATTCTCAGAAAACAAGGGCCGTTTCTCAATATGCGTTTTTGTCTGTACTTGTGGGCTTGGGGAACTTGTCATCAGTAGCAGCCCAAGTACTGTTCCAATTCAAAGTTCACATCTAGACAAAAACGGATAAAATCCCGGGTGTGTCCTTGGTCCGCCCCTTTTATCGAGGATGCATTGGGAGGTGACTTGTGATGCTATATTTTCCCGACAGGCATTGCCCAGCAACTGTAGTGGAGCAGTAATAATTCTAAATGTTCATAATATTATCATTATTTTGTCACAAAATGTAGTTTTAAGAGTTGTTTAGGCAAGAATATATGTGTTTAAAGTTCAAATCTGCAGTTGGTTAATAAAGATCGCGTCTGTTTTAAAATTCACCGGGCGCTCAGCGCTTATGTACCCCCCCAACGCAGCCTCACCTCAGCAAGTGTTTCTGAATCTCATGGCTGGCTCTGATGTCTTTGTAGCAGTTAAACATGAGATTTAATGAATTTTGGGTATATCTAACAGGAAATCTTTGGTCTTATAAATCTCTTATTTGTTCCTGGGCAAATCATTTTGACTGAAGGGAAAGTTAAGTTTCACTTTTCTATTTTTGATTTAATGTTGTACTGGAGCGCTTCCTACTGAAGTAATGTTACTTTTGACTAAATTATTTGCTTGTTATATTCCCTATTGCACAAACTTCTTACACTTTTGCCAGAATCACATATTAATATTTTTAACTGTTGAAAACTGTTGTTTTGTCATATTATTTCATTTAAAGGAACACTCCACTTTTTTGGGAAATAGGCTCATTCTCCAACTCCCCCAGAGTTAATAAGTTGAGTTTTACCATTTTGGAATCTATTCAGCCGATCTCCAGGTCTGGCAATAGAACTTTTAGCATAGCTTAGCATAGATAATTGAATCCAATTAGATCAGTAGCATCGCGTTCAAAAATGACCAAAGAGTTTCGATATTTTTCCTATTTAAAACTCGACTCTTCTGTACTTATATCGTGTGCTAAGACTGGCGGAAAAAGTTGCGATTTTCTAGGCCGATATGATTAGGTACTATACTCCCATTCCGGCGTAATAATCAAGGAAGTTTGCTGCCGTAACATGGCCGCAGCAGGCGCAGTGATATCACGCAGCGCCTGAAATGTCTCTATGGATGCAAGGCACGCTCCTTGTGCAAGCAGTTGGTCACGTCAGATATGACGGAAGTTAGCCTATTTCCACATGCGCTGCGTGATATCACTGCGCCTGCAGCTGCCATGTTACGGCAGAAAACTTCCTTGATTATTACGCCGGAATGGGAGTATAGTTCATAAGGAAAATCCTGCACTGTGGTACCTAGGGCTATGCAAAAATATCTATACATGTAACTATCGCAATATTTTTTTTTCGATAGTGTATCAATAGTGGTACCTCTACTATCGATAATTTTTTTTAAATCATGTCATATACATATGGCCAAAAGTAATTGGAAGCGAGCATGGTGAAAAATATAAGAACGCTTGGAGCTCTCAGAGCTGATGTGTGGGTGTGCTCTGGTTTTCAAAATAAGTAATGGAGTAATGAGTTATATAAAATAATGCTGTTTATAGGCTTCGCAAGTCATGACACAAGTCACTAGGCTACTGCAGTGCATTAGACAAAAAGTTTATTAAGAAAAGTAACAATGACATTTATTGTGCTTTCACGGATGTGACACCAGCGCATTTACAGCATGGATGAAGCAGAGGTTTTATACTGCCCATGTTCATTGTTTTAACTGTAATGCACCACAACAGCCAAGTGACTTGCGTGACCCACCTTATTCCCCTGTGCTACCCACTTGAGGGGCGCAATCCACAGCAAACCCAAAGCTCTGATCTAAAGCTCCATGCATCCCACATCATAGCCACTCTGCAGAGGTAAGGGATGTTTTTACACTTATCCTTACAGAAAACCCCCAGTGGTGCACAGCATGTTGTATTTCTAGCTCTACATTTTCTATTTAAAGTATTGCAATATATCGCAAATGTGTATCGCATCGAAATACATAGCAATATATTGTATCGTGACCCATCTATCGTGATATGTATCGTATCGGGAGGCACTTGCCAACACACAGCCCTAATGGTACCCAGGAATTATTTTGCCAGTATATGATGCTGTATCAAAAACAGGCTATTTGTGCTGTGCTCTCTTTAGGATGAAGTAAAATTATTGTAATGTTAAAGGCTTCAATTACAAAATGACATTTTCCAGTTACTGTAGCAAATGCACATTATTTGAAACCAGATGCAACATTACGCAGCTGGGTGAATCTCTCAAGAACATACACAAAACAGAAGAATTGTATTCAGAATATGAAAGCAAAATGTGCGAATTATATTCACATCAGTATAACATTTTTTTTCACTTTTTCTTTTGATTCTAGATATTTTTGACATGACACTAATGAATGCATTAGTGAATGTTAATTAAGTGGATTTTAAAATAGATTTTAGGCTTATAAAGATGCATTTAAAGATAGATAGATGTGATGTCAATTACAAAATACCTAGTTTAGTATAATGAGTTTAGTTTTGTTTATATTTTTATGCTTTTTAATAAAGTATTGTGTCATTATATAAGCAACTTTTAAATAACAAATCCTTTTGAAATTAGTTGCCTATGTAGATCACATGGATTCATAACATAACTTAAAGTACGTTTACAAAATAGTACACATCTTAATGCTTATTGCTTAAATGAAATTTGCTTGAGCAACATCCAGTGAGGATGAGGATTTATAATCTTTTTTTCACTTTGTTTGTGTTTATTTCTTTATTTTTATGCTGTGATGGCAAGGTTCATTGCACAAGGTGTGTTTTGTGCAGTCTAATTGACTTTGAATGGCCAATGCATTATTTATGAACTCTTCTGAGCATTTTGCTCACAGACAATACTCACCCCACTAAATTCATCATTTACATCTCAGAAGAGCCCACTAATGATTCAGGAATTCATTTAAAACCATATAGCTTGCCGGTTTTTTTTTTTCATTTGTGCTGCAAGGCATAGTTTCCTGTTATCAGCTATCATGGATAGTAGGTTTACTGTGAATTGTCATTGTTTTCAACTCAAGTTTATTTTCGTCTAAGAGGGATATTATTAACAGTGCAAATATTCAAATCCTCTTCAGATGTCATTTTACTGGAGCTCTACCTCTGCATATAGTGTGTTACATCTGTTTAGTGCAGATGGTTTTATCTGATTATTTCATCAGCAGGTTTCTAAGGATCTGCATCTGTTACTAAGACCAGTTACAAAGATTCATTACAATTGCAGAGCTATTTTAAACGTTGAAAAAATACGATACTTAAGAAGAACCCATTAAAACACAGTCTGAAAAGTAAAAAGGGTGGTAAAAACATGTCACATTTTACCCTTAAATAACAGATGCAAAAATGTATATATTTTTATATTTTACATTTGAAAAGTACTTGTCATCTGTAGCGCATTCTCCGCATATACATGTGAGCTGTTTAAGAAGAATAGATTCACCCAGTTACTTTGTCTTTCTCAGTAAGAAAAAGGGACTTGTGTATCTGAAATTAAGAAGGTGGGCATCAGAATAAGATATGCAGCGCATCAACCTCTTGCTGCAGATCAGATGATACCGTCCACAAAGCCCACACTGCGTAACACCAAGCACTCCGACTTGCATTTCCAAAAGGAGAAAAAGGAGAACTCCTCGAATTGCTTCACTACTAGGCATGGGCCGATTACCGGTTTCAAGGTATACCACGGTTTTGACAATCCGCGGTGTCAAAACCACAAACATTTTCTGCTATACCGTTCCTGCGGTATTCGCAGTTTTTTATTTGTTCTCAAAGATGGAAAGTGCAAGAATCCCTCAAGTTGTGTGCAGCGAAGAGCGTAACGAGTCACATGGCCCCTCCCCCTCCGGTTGGTGCAAGCAGTCAGTAGCTTCTTTTACATGGACACATCGGATTGAATTTAATCAGATTGTGCAATCTGAATGTAGTGTTTACATAAAAGGTAAATAAAGTGATCTGATTGATGTGCGTGTTTACATGACAAGCTTCAAATCCGATATAATCTGATGACATGCGCACACTGCACACCTAAATACCCACTAAAACAGTGTTTTAAAGCACATGTTGTGTATATTTTATTTTACAAACGGCACGAAAAAAATGTACAGTTTATAAAGGCAGAGTAATGTCTTGTGCCAATGAAGCACGAGCACATCCGATGCGGATTTACCATGGTAAAACCATGACAAAACTACCAAGACCCACCAGAGCGTCTGCAGGCAAACAATAATTAGAATAAATCAGGGCTATAGACTAACTTTTTGCACTGGTTGCACTGGTGCGCCTAACTTTTTTTCTTAGGTGCACCAGCACAAAAGTTAGGTACGCCCAAATTTTCGACCGCATTGCATTTAACACCGCAGTTTTACCAGTTCACTTTTTTTTAAATCGCTGGCCAGTGGTCATCGAATCTGTTCTGTGCACTTCAATTACTGTTTGGTATGGCTCGGCCACCAAATCAGACCTACGAAGACTACAACGGACAGTTCGTAGTGCTGAGAAAATTATTGGTGCTCCTCTGCCCACACTTCAGGACCTGTACGATTCCAGAGTGAAAAACAGGGCAAGAAAAATCATCATTGACTCCACACACCAGCACACAAACTTTTTGATCTGCTGCCCTCTGGCCGGCGCTTTAGAGCACCAAACACCAGGACTTCCAGACACAGAAGCAGCTTCTTCCCCCAGGCAATCTCCATCCTAAACAGATAACTGCTACTTAAGAGCAATATTCCACTTCCACTACTCCTATAGTGTGCACTATAGTGCCTTATTATATCTACATCTTATGTATACATGTATATAACACTACCTCAACTTACTAAATAATCCATTTGCACAAGTGTACATACAATCTGTTAATATGTGTATTCTACTATATACTACCCTGTACAATGTCTCTTATATGTTATTATCCCCCATTTTCTGTAAAATAGTCTTTATTTTATATATGCACAATTTAGAATCTTTTAGACTGTAAATCTTATTATATTGTATTGTCATTGTGTTGAATGTCTGTACTAGAAGCTTCCAACACCAAAGAAAATTCCTTGTGTGTGCAAGCACACTTGGCAATAAAGCTCTTCTGATTCTGATTCTGATATAGGCAAAATTGTCTTGTAAATGATTAACTAACAATCTGGTCAACATAAAGTTCTTTATTTGAAGCACAATTATACAGGAAAGGTAACTTACTGAAAAAGTGTTGGTGCTTAAAGTGCTTCACTGAATTTCAAATTTAAACTTAAAACATCTTAAGATAAATGGGCCAGGGCTTGAAATAACCTGGGAGGTTGATGGCTCTGTGTCAGAGCATTGCTTATGATTTTCGGATGGATCAGGCCTTCTCACATTATTCACGAAAAAGTTGTCAATCGTTCTTTTCATCTTCTCTCATCATGATGGGCCTATAGGCTCCTCCCCTCTCTGTCTGACTGCAGCACACGCATTTTCACACATACACACCAGAGGTTGCGCTAGACTTTTTTATTGTCCGTCATTTTGACTGACAGGCTCGTAAAAATCCGTCATAATCTATTATTACCCGTCACTATGGTGCAAGGTGGCTTTACATGGTAATTAGTATGTTCGTGACGTCATCACGCTGTACTTGCGTCTCGAAACTTGTTGTATTTTAATACAACTGAATGCCCAATAAAGCCGTTGTTGTTTATATTCATCTATATATTTAATGTTTTAACGTTTATGTTCATATGTGATTCGATCTGGGAAAACCCAACACATGGTGCAAATTTATATATTACAGTTTTTGATACCATGTTCAAGCCCTTTCCAAATCAGTTTTTATTTTGCTCATACCTTGTGTATGTAATAAAAGTTATGGCTGAGGTCAGCTGAAGCGCTAGGATTTTCAGGAAAGGAATTTGGAGGAAAACGGTTAAGTGATAAAGTTAAGTGATCAAAATAAAAGCACAATATCACAAGTAAAAGTCACTTTACAGTGGTAAAAGACTTACTCTAATAACAATTTAATAAAAAAACATTTCCTAGTGTTGAAGTCTAAAAATACTGTACAAAACCGTTTGAATAAAACGAAAGTAAGGAAAATGGTGCTGGCACACTTAAAGAACGAGAGCTCTGCCATTATCACTACACAAGGAAACTCGCAAACATTATGGACAACAACTAATAAGCAGTGAAGCAAGTTTTACGTTGTTTATCATGTGCATAGTGTCTGGACTTTTGATCATCCCTTGTATGTTTTGCGATCGGATAACTCCCGGTGATGCAGAAGGGGAGCTCTGTCATCTCACAAAAACATTGTATGAAAAAACTTTGCATGCCGTAGTTTACACAGGACTGGCGGGAAATGTGCATTGATACTCATTCATTCTTCATGTTATGTGGTTTACTTTGATAGGTCCCAGCCAACATTTTTTTGTGGGGCCAATGTAGGCCCCATATGGGCTTGAGGCATGGGCCCCAAGTGGGTTTGTCCACGGGTTCCATGTCGGCCCTATGTGAATTAGCCCACATGAATCCTACATAGAATCTGAGTGGGGCCCATGTGGGACCCAAGTGGGCAACATGCATAAGGCCCATATTGGTCCCACCTTATAAAGCCCATGTGGATTAAACCAAGGCCCTGTATGTTTAATAGAGGTGTATACTTGTACAGTGTATACTTGAGCGGTTCTAGATTATGTTTTTTGAGGTTTCCTACCTGGACAATACAATTTTTGTTATTGCTAAATTGTAATTGACCTTTCCCATTCTTATGCTCTACCAAATACAATGCAATTTTTACTGATTAAATGATAACTGCAGCATTTGGATGTTGCTTTCTTAGATGTTAGTCTTCAAAATGAATAATCTACTACTTTATATTTGCCTGTACATCATAAACATAATAGGTGCATTCTGAAAATGAAAAACACATGGATGTTCAATATCAAATTTATTATAATTTTCTGATCCTTAACACAGAATATTTAACTCAACCTTAAAAACAGTGTTAAATGTTAAATTCATTAAAAATAGTTTGATATATTTCAGATTAGAAAGGGTACTTTAAACTCAACTGAACAAAAAATAATTTGAACGCTTAAACTGCTGACAGTCTGATGTTTTGTGCCAGACTGCGTTAAGGGCTCTTTTTCCACCCCTGTCTCGTGCTCCAGTGGTTTCAGTCCACACCTGTAACAGAAGAACACAAATACAGTTATTTGATATGTCCAGCATCATGGTTTACAGCACAAATGAGTACTCTACATGCTATCAATTTAATGTCAAACAATTCAAAAATGCATCACCTCACAATAACAGATTTATTAGTTGACAAGTACAGTATATACTATATAATCTTATGAACAATCTGTTATGTGTAGTCTGCATAATGAAGGCAATGATGCTGCATCTATGTGCAGATCAATCATTTAACCCCCCTGGGGTCCGAGTGGCTTTTAAATCTTGGAGAAATTTTGTCATGTCCTGAGATTTGTGCTTTTTAGTAATGCACCCATATTTTAATACATTGTTATAAGTGGTGGGACATTATCACGTCGTGCTGTCAATCACTCTCTGGTAACATTACGCTGAGAACCCTCAAAAGCTTTTCATTTATAATTAGCACTACACGAACCAGAAATATAACGCAAACAAAGCAAATACAACAAATCCGTGTTATATGATGTACATTGTCAGTAAAAAACAAGGTTCTTGAAGAACACATTAACGTATTTAAAATGTAATGGGAACTAGCATTCTAGCACTACACAGGCTGCAGACAACGATAGCGCGGGCTGCATAAATCTGGTCTCAGAACAGATTACAATTTATGTCCTAACGTTACATCGTTTCTGACATCAGCCTTTTGAGCTTTACACGTCTTAATTAAGGAATTAAAAAGAATGGCATTAAATGGTTAAATATCGTAAATTAGTGTCACTCGTCATAGGCTGTGGTAAAGTCAATTCAATTTTACCTCAGGTAGAAAAATGGCAGGTACACGGCTTACAAAATGCAAACGAAAATAACGGTCAAAACAGGGTTCCCGGTGCTTGATAACACAGATAACAAAACCACGCTTAAGAAAATATGAATTTTACCTTCTTATTTTTGATTTTTCCAGTCCCGACTCGATAAACTTGCTGCTCGGTGGAGTTGCCATAGCGCCACTGCTCTGCCAAAGATATCCTTCCGCCAATAAAGAAACTCCTCTGTAGTTTGATTTATTTGTTTTATTTAAATCATAGCTGTCATTTAAACATTAAACATTTTCAACAAAAAAATATTTAATTATGTGATATAAGAAAAATCTACCAAAACTCAGGAGAACTACTTTGTCAAATTGAACAAAGTGTTTTCGGTCAGGGGTGTGCTCGACTGTATCACCTCCGCAAAGCAATCAGGTTATGACATCAAGATACCGCGACATTGTTTCTAGGCAAGTGCTTCCTGATCGATCTCACGGTAGTGTGAAGTAGGCCGGTCGGTCTGCGCAGCCAAGTACGAAGTCAAAGGTATCTATCACATTGAGCAAGAACGTCGCTTGTGAGACTCATGTAAATTGACTTGGATATCTGCATTTATCTATCGTGGTTGATTTTCATACAGTTAGGACAGTGAATACTGATACAGGCCTATTGAATGAATTAACAAAAATATTCCAGAAACTCCGACCATTTGCATTAAATACATAACAAAATCAGCCTAAATATCTGAGATATTTGTATGTTAAAAGGATTATCAACCAAATATAAGAACTTTAAAAAGTTCAAATGCATAATGTATTTTAAGCATGAAATCATATGCCCACTTGGAACCCAAGAAGGTCTTATATGGGCAAAGCTATGTGGGACCCATATTGGTATCCCACACGGGGCCCGTATGTTTTGCCCATCTTAAACCTATGCCCATGTGGAGCCCATATCGCCCAGATAAAACCCATATGGGGCCCACATACCAATGTTCAAATGTACGCATTTAAAGGAGTTTAAAGGCATAGTATGTATTTTAAGCATAAAATCCATGTGCCCACATGCAGCCCATAAAGGTCCCATAAGGGCAAACCTATATGGGCCCCACATTTGTAATCCCACATGGGGCCCATATATTTTGCCCTTTTTTAGCCCATGCCCATGTGGAGCCCATGTCGCCCAGATATAACCCACATGGGGCCCACATACCAATGTTGGCTGGGGGTGTCCCAGTGCGACATCCGGCGGGTTTTCCCAGATCGCATCACATATGTCTAGTCAGAAACAATGACAGGTGAAAACACGCATGTCCCTTCGCGAGCATATCACACTCTAATGAAGGCAAACGGGGAGTTACAAATTGCCCTCATTGTAATCCGTCAAAATGATGGACGGACGGCCTTCAGATTTTTCCATATTTTTTTTATGTCACAGACACCAGCATAATATTGTACAATTCATAAACGCAAAATAATGTCTACATATCAATGAAGCAAAGACGTTAAAGCGACTTAACATGGTAAAAACAGTTAATCCTTCCAATGTAAGTAAACGATAAATAAAATCAGTGTTCGGTAGCCTACTGATGAAATTTTATGATTAGATATTTTAGCCTACAGTATGTTTGTACATCTGCAAATGTATCATGTTTTAAAAAGGAACTGAGAAACTGCGGTTAAAAACTCACTCCAGGGAAACAGTAAAACATTTTAAATGCATAGAAACATTAATATGTTCATTTAGAGATGACATGCATATGGAAATGTGTACCGCTTTGTCAGATTTATGTTTTTTTGGTTTCATTAGCAACAGCTGCTCCGTTCCGTGCGTCATGCCCTTACGTCTGTACGAGCCAGCGTCGTCTTTGCGCATGCGCACAACTTCCTACTTCAGTTTTTAATCTGATCAAGTGTTTACATGTTTTATCAAGCGGATTACAAACGGCATAAACCACCCCTTACAATCCCACTGAAATTTCAATCGGCTTGGGCATTTTTAATCTGATTGACGTGTTTATATGGAGAATTTTCATTCGGATTGTATTTTTAATTGGATTACATTGGTCCATGTAAACGCAGCTAGTGAGTGAGAGTCACCTGTGTGCAGGATGGCCGAAGGAGATGAATCCTTGGAACTTTTTTCCCCGTTTAAAAAAAACGCTGGCATCGTTTGGTTACAAATAGCAGCCGAGCGCTATGACTTCAGAGGCAGCGTCTGTGCACGAAGGCAGCCCAGAGATGCAGATAGGCAGTGTAACGGAAGTCTATTTGAATTATAAACAAAGAGCGTCTTTGCAATAACTAATCACATATTTAAAAACTACAATACTAATTTCTCACTAGAAATGCATTCAAAAGTTGTTGAAAGTGAAAATTAAACTTGTTATTTATAGAAAACTACAGTATGCTCCAACGGGCGTTTTGGCCGCCATTTAATTTTTTCGAGCTTGGGCCTTCTCGACCAATCACATTCCTCGCATGTTGTAATGGAAACGACAGGTCTCTGTCATTGGTTAGCTGTGAAAAAGGGTGGGTTTTTTTTCAGAAAAGTTTAACTTTTTTCAACCTCAAAAGACTAGTGATGGGAAGTTCGAGTCATTTTAGCGATTCGGATGTTTGAATCTAGTTCAGCAAAATGAACAAATCTTTTTTCGAGTCATTTCGTTCATCTGAGCAGAGTTAAATTAATGTTGCATGTTAATTTACAGAAAACATAAATGATTAGTTCACCTACAGAGTCCACGGGTCCGAGTCGTTCGTTCTTTTGTCACGTGACAACCCCATAGGCCAGTCTATGCAGACTGTGCCGGAAGCAGAAATAATTAGTTCATCTCCCGAGTCTTCGGGTTTGAGTCGTTCGTTCTTTTGTCACGTGATATGACAGATGCGTGTTTAATGTATTGCATACAAAAATAACTTATTTCCTGACTTCCCTTACAAATATTCATGCAGTTTTTAACTCTTGCTTTTGATGCATTTCTGTAAAGTTATGTATTTATAATTCATTAACAATTTTGAGTCACTCATGCAATAAGGTTTACAGGTTGTTGTTTTTTTACTAAAAAGTCTCATGCAGTTAGCAAAGTATATAATAATAGACTATTGAAATCATTTAATTTATTTCATTATTTAATAAGAGATCACTTGTGTAATATGCATTAGACATAAGCACTGACTTTACTAGTGTTGCTTATGTTTATATTTTGCCAGCACAGTTCTTAATTAATTAATAAATTAAAAACACATGCAGAAATCCACAAGAAACATTTATTAATATACTGACAGAAAAAAGTTTATTGATGTTTAAAGATGTTTATTGCACATATCTTTTGATCATTTTATAATATTTCTTCCTATAATACAACATATAACACATACATCATGCATTTGACTGATGATCCGGGAAGCAGTCACGTAACGTTAAAGACTCGGACTCGAAGACTCCGGTACAGGCTGCAGGTTTGCCTGCGGAGCTACCATTTGACAAAAGAACGAAAGGGCTCGGACCCGATGACTCGAGAGATGAACTAATCATTTCTCTTTCCGGTATAAAAGAACGAAAGGACTCGGACCCGATGACTCGAGAGACGAATTTATCATTACTGTTTCTGGTACAATGTTGCACATACGCGGTCAACACAAAATGAACGAATCACTCGCTGAGACACTCGTTACTCCTGAGTCATGTTAAAGATTCGTTCAAAAAGAACAAATCGTTCATGAACGAGCTATCACTACAACAGACGCTCTGAGCTGCAGAAAAAGATGCCGGCGCTGACGTTTAATAAAGCGCTCAGTACGTTTTATGAAAACACAGTTTACTCCATAGGATTATATTTGTAGAACAGACGCTAGCAACTTCAAAAAAGAAGTCAAGTCAGAATAAATACTATTTGGCATTCTACCGACTCCGAGGCAAATAACATGGTTAATCAACTAGCCCAACATGACCTAGTTTAAACTAGGTGAACATGCTTACATTCCTGCATTATAACTTGGACTGAAAAATAAATGTGTAGAAAGTGAGCATGTCTCCAAAAACATTGTTCAGCTGCAGGTTCGATGACTGCTTTTTTACAGAAATTGTTTTAAATTTTGAGCGGCAGGTTAAGGCTCACTTAAATGACTGTATTTTTTTTTTCGTTTAAAATGATTTTTTACAGAAAATTATTTATGTTCTGAACTTCTGATTATTGTTGAGCAACAGGTTAAGGCTCACTTAACTGACTGTATTTATTTTAATTTAATTAAGAAGAACTCAAATATTTATTTTAATTATTTAACCTGACATGTTTACTGTTACAGAATGTTCTATATGTTTCTTAAAAATAAAACATATTGTGTTCAGTGGAAAAAAAGTTGTTTTTATTTTAAAATAACACATTGAAGAGATGTAATGGTAATACCGTGAAACCGTGCTAGTTTTGCGCAAGGTTATCATACCGTCAGAATCTCATACCGGCCCATGCCTATTCACTACTAAATTAGCTGTTGCCGGAGTGTTTTGTGAAATAGCGTTCGGAAGTTATGGATCAGATTATTATATTGCAGAGTATATATATATAGACAGACATCTGTGCACAGTTCTGGGGCTGTGATACCAGTCGTATTATGTTGAATATGGCCCTTTGAGCCTGTGAACTGAATGGAACTTTATAAATAATAGATCAAAGCAGATGGAGATACAGAGGATGGAGCCATTTAGTATTTCATGTCCTAGAACATAGTAGCAAAAGCCAAAGAATCTAGACTTGTCTTTTTCTGCTCTCTGGTTCTCTAAATATGTTTATTATCAACATGAAAGTATGAGCGGGGTATTCATTCACTAAACATTGGGACAGTATTTATTTATTTTGACAGGCCTGTGACGATATATATCGCGATTCACACTAATTATACCTGTCTATGTCGATTCTGAAACCGCAAAGGCGTCGATTCTGTTTTATGCACAGCTCTTTCGTGAACTACGGCTCTTTGATCAGTAGGAAGTACTGCTCGATCTAAAATCACTATGGCTGCGTTCGAAATGGCATACTTCCTTGCTATATAGTAGGCAAAAAGTAGTAGGTGAACGAATAGTATGTCCGATCCGTCAGTATTCATAAAGCAGTAGGCGAGAAATATCCGGGTGGTGGAGAATTTCTCGTGAGATTCGGACGTGCGTATACTAATGTTGCGTCCGAATACGCCTACTCGAGAGCGCCCTCTGGCTTGCGGATGTGGCGGCGTTTAACCGTAATCCATTGAGAAACTGAGCATTAAAATTACACAATATATCGTCCCAGCCCTAATTCTGATACTGTATTTTGATACTGACCACTAAAGACGGTCTAGTGGTTCTCAACCCTCTTCCTGTAGAACCACTCTAACAATACACATTTTGAATATGTTTTTATTATCTGAAACACCTATTGTAGATCTAATAGTAGGAACATTGTGTGTTTTGGGGTTTCTGCACAGCGCATGAATAATCAGAATCAGAATCAGAAAGAGATTTATTGCCAAGTATGTTTTCACATACAAGGAATTTGTTTTGGTGACAGGAGCATCCAGAACACAGAAACAGCAAAAACAGTACACAGAGACAATAACACAATAGAATTCAGTACACAATGATTTAAATAAGGGCATATGGGTATAAAAAATTAAGAAATACAATACAATAAACATAAGATAAAGATATAGAGAGTGTAAAGCTATGTATGTATGTAAATATGTACAAGTAAAAACTAAGAATAGACTATTGTAGTACAAGCTATGTGCTATATACAGCAGAATGAATGAAATATAATTTACAGAAAAAGTTGTATAAAAATAGATAGTGTATTATCTGGAGGATATAATTAGTAGTACACTTAATTATTATTGCACAGAGTTATTAATTGCACAGTGTGTAAAAACATTTAACTGTTCAAGAGGTAGATGGCCTGAGGGAAGAAGCTGTTGTTGTGTCTGGTTGTTTTGGTGCTCAGTGCTCTGTAGCGCCGACCAGACGGCAGCATTGTGAAGAGCTGATGGCTTGGATGTGAGAGGTCCAGGGTGATTTTCTGAGCCCTTTTCCTCACTCTGGATGTATACAGTTCTTGGAGGGTGGGCAGGGGAGCACCAATGATCTTCTCAGCAGTCCGAACCGTCCTCTGTAGTCTTCTGATGTCTGACTTTGTGGCTGAGCCAAACCAGACAGTGATGGATGTGCAGAGGACAGACTCTATGACAGCTGAGTAAAACTGTTTTAATAGAGTTTGTGGTAGGTTGAACTTCTTCAGCTGATGTAAGAAGTACAACCTTTGCTGGGCTTTTTTAGCAATGGAGCCAATGTGATTGTCCCACTTCAGGTTCTGAGAGATGGTGGTGCCCAGGAACCTGAATGACTCCACTGCTGCCACAGTGCTGTTCATGATGGTGAGAGGGGGGAGTGCAGGGGGGTTTCTCCTGAAGTCCACAATCGTCTCCACTGTTTTAAGCGTGTTCAGCTCCAAGTTGTTATGACTGCACCAGACAGCGAGCTGCTCAGCCTCCTGTCTGTACGCAGACTCATCACCATCCTGGATGAGGCCAATGAGTGTGGTGTCGTCTGCGAACTTCAGAAGTCTGACAGAAGGGTCCTGGGCAGTGCAGTCATTTGTGTACAGGGAGAAGAGCAGTGGGGAGAGAACGCACCCCTGGGGGGCGCCAGTGCTGATTGTGCGGGTGCTGGATGTGAGTTTCCCCATTCTCACTAACTGCTGCCTGTCTGTCAGAAAGCTGGTGATCCACTGACAGATAGAGCCAGGAACAGATAGCTGGGTTAACTTTGTCTGGAGCAGTGATGGGATGATGGTGTTGAAAGCAGAGCTGAAGTCCACAAACAGGATCCTCACATAGGTCCCTGGTCTATCCAGATGTTTCAGGACAAAATGCAGCCCCATGTTAACTGCATCCTCAACAGACCTGTTTGCTCTGTAGGCAAACTGCAGGGGGTCCAGTAAGGGTTCTGTGATGTCCTTCAGATAAGCCAGTACCAGTCTCTCGAATGACTTCATGACCACAGATGTGAGAGCGACGGGTCTGTAGTCATTCAGTCCTGTGATTTTGGGTTTCTTTGGGATGGGGATTATGGTGGAGCTCTTGAAACAGGAAGGAACTGTGCACAGCTCCAGTGATCTGTTGAAGATCTGTGAGAAGATGAAGGCCAGTTGAATAGCACAGCTTTTAAGACAGGCTGGGGAGATACCATCTGGGCCTGGTGCTTTTCTTGTCTTTTGTTTCCTAAAGACTCGGCACACATCCTCTTCACTGATCTGAAGTGCAGGAGGTGGGGTGACTGAAGGTGATAGGTGTTGTGTAGAGAGAATGTCAGAGTTGGTGTGAGGTGTAAAGTTAGCATTTTCAAATCTGCAGTAAAAGTCATTCAGATCATTGACCAGGTGTTGATTGCCTGCAAAATTGGGGGATGGTGGCTTGTAGTTGGTGATGTCTTTAAGGCCTTTCCACACAGACGCAGGGTCGTTGGCTGAAAACCGGTTTTCCAACTTTTTAGAGTAGTTTCTCTTAGCCACTCTGATCTCCTTTGTCAATGTGTTCCTAGCCTGCTTGTACAAGACTTTGTCCCCTTTTCTGTAGGCATCCTCCTTGGCTTGGCGAATCTGTCTGAGTTTTGCTGAGAACCATGGTTTATCATTGTTGTATTTTAAGGAAGTCCTGGTAGGAATGCACAAATCCTCACAGAAACTGATGTATGATGTGACAGTCTCTGTGAGTTCTTCCAGATCGCTGGTAGCAGCTTCAAAAACACTCCAATCGGTGCACTCGAAACAGGCTTGTAAGGCCCGCTCTGTTTCGTTGGTCCATCTTTTAACAGTCCTTACCATAGGTTTGGTAAGCCTTGTTTGTGTTAAATAACTGAAGTAAAAATACCTTACGTGCATGCATCCAAAGGACATTTTGTTGTATCAATTCTGCATATTTAATATTGGTGTTTTTTCTTTTGTAGGGAAATGAAGCAAGTTATCCCCTGGAAATGTGCTCGCATTGTAAGTACTATAAAGCTTGTTCCTAATTTACACACAAATGATTCAAAATCATTTGTTTGGTCTTTTTAAAAATGATCCTCTAGTTCAGTTGGTAGAACCTTTCTTAGCAGCTCAAAGGTTGTGGGTTCTAAGCCCAGGGAACACACATACATGTACCTTCAATGTGCTGTAAATTGCTTTGGATGACAGCATCTGCCAAATGCATTGATGTGAAATATTATCGCTAGTGGTGAGCTAAAAATTATGTCAAGTAGAGCTGGTCTCCAGAGGTGGTCAGGCTTATTTTTATCTCTGAAACTTTGTTTTAATTAGTTTCGCTTCTCTCTAAATTATGGGCAAACATTTGACACATGCAAAACTAACAAAGAGAAGATGACAGCCTCCAGGGAATTCTTGTCCCTGAGCTCATCCGTTAATCTTTGTTAAGTCTAACCAATCGCATCCCATACCGGTGATAACTCCGATATATAACACATGGAATTCAAGCCCCAGATCTTTTACAAAGTGGAACAGAGTGAAATAGAAATGATCTCTGTAGATGAGCTTGTGGTTTTAAAGCTGACAGTGTGAAGTGTTATGGGCCTCCAGCGCGGCTTTTAATGAGATGTGAGGCTCTGGGACCCTCGGGGCTTGACCCAACATCAGCACATGTTCTCAGTACCACATTACCTTGTTAAAAACTCTGCCAGTATAAAACTTGCATGACAGAACAGTTAAAATGAGCCGGAACAGGTTCGGTGACTTCATTGGTCTGAGACATACAGTTTGACCGTCAACCCCTCCAACTATCCACAGACATATACTGTACATATAGGAGAGCTGTTCTGTATATCAACAAAGACAGACGCTTTTCTGTTTCTGTAGCGTAAACAGACTCGCACATATACTTCCATACTTGGAGCTTCTGGTTAATTTCACAGAAATGTTTTTTGCATGCAGACATTGGTCAATGCGGTCATATATTTATTAATGCAATACAGTCATTTTGTGCTGTGATAAATTTTTAAACCAGCATAAATTAAAGCTGCACTTTGTAACTTTTGTCCCTCTGTCGCCATCTATGTTTACATTTGCATTTATGCATTTGGCAGACACTTTTATCCAAAGCGCCTTACATTGCATTATATACAGGGGTTGTTTTAATGTGCAATCCCTGGGATCGAACCAATGACCTTGACGTTGCTAGCGCCATGCTCTAACCACTGAGCCACAGGAAAGAGCATTACATTGTAAGTCACTCTATATGCCTATATGCAGAGGTGGGTAGTAACGTGCTACATTTACTTCGTTACATTTACTTGAGTAACATTTTGGAAAATATGTACTTTTTAAGTAAAATTAAAAGTGTGTACTTTTACTCTTACTTGAGTAAATTTCTAATAGAAAATCTGTACTTTTACTTCGTTACATAACTTACATTGCGTGACGTTCCTTAGTTCCTTCATTTTAAAATATGCTTTTTAAAACGCGTTGTTTATTTCAAGGTTGTCGTCTCTTTTTACGGGCATTCCCGAGTGATCGATTCTTTTGAGTCGATTCTTTTGAAAGCATTAATTGAACAATGGGCAAAACCATTTGAATAGGCTAATGAATCAGTTCAAATGATTTGTTCAGTTCGCAGCACGATCTGAATCATCTGAAGCAGGATTACTCACTCCTCATAGCGCGAAATTTAAGAACACGCAGAACACAAAGAGCGTTGGATGAAGTGGATATTAATCTATATCTGTACAATCAAAACTGCAAATGTGCCATATTGTTTGCCAGTGATGATAAATGCCCGCCATTTGCGCGCACCCGCGCGACCTGTTCGTCAGACACCGCAACATGCGCATTACCTGTCAGACACAGAGACGTGGGCTTGCAGAAACATACATTTGAAGAACAGAAGGAAGCAAACGTGTTGATGGGCGTGTGGTTCACTGTTTACTGTTTGTTTACAAGTAAGAGCGTTTCACAACACACACGTGACACAACACGAGAAAACATGAGCTTTGTTCAAAAATGTGTATTTCATTTAAGAGAGCACTGCAGATATTCTAGATCATCTTAGGAAATGCTCTGAGTTTAGTTCATGCTTTAGTTTGACATGGTCTATTATTCTAAATAAGTTGTGTAAACTACATTGACATCAGGACTAGATGAAATTTACAGAAATGCTCGTCTCTTCTGTGTTTGTCTATTCTTTAGTCTCTCTAGTATATTGCAAAGATATCTGCTTATTAAAAATATTGATTAAAATGTAATATTAAAATATTGGCGTTAATATTCATTTAATGTAGTAGGCCTATATAATCAGATACAAAGTAACTAAGTAACTAGCTACTTGAGTAGTTTTTTCATTGCATACTTTTTTACATTTACTCAAGTAAATTTTAAAATAGTGACTTTTACTTTTACTTGAGTAACAATTTCTCTAGTTACTTGTACTTTTACTTGAGTAAAGATTTTGGCTACTCTACCCACCTCTGCCTATATGACTTTTCAGAGTTGAAGTTGAGCACTAGATTAATGATGCTTATTACAAAGAAAGTTGTGCTTTCTATGTAAATAAAATCAAAGCACCCAAATATCATTTGCTTCTGTGCCTCCCATAAGCACGTACTAAAACATTGCTCACGTCGAAGAGGCTTAAAATGGACCAGACACGATTCATAATAAGGCATTGCAACATTTGAAACAGTGGCACTATAACATGTGATAGTTCAGAGCAAGAGTTAATGTTTGAGCTGGCAGCTTGCTCATGCAAATGACCTACTTACAAAACCATATGTGGAGTGATGTGGCTCATACAGGCATGTGGCACAGCCCAAAAGCATACCGAGCTGTCTGTAAACGCTCAAAATAAACTCTAGCTTGCTCGCTGGGGTCCCTTGTTGCTGGGGGTTCCCCTTAGGGCACTTAAGAGGGGTTCTTATGACCTCATGGCTAAAAATATGAATGCCTGAGGTCTTGCCCCACTGATATCTGTATGATGTCAGCTTTTGGCTTTTCGGTTAGGACAGTAACATGCATAATTGCAGATTGTAAAGTTGTGACTACATTTACACAGAGGTGGACAGTAACGAAGTAAATTTGCCTGAGTACTGTACTTAAGTACACTTTTTGAGTATCTGTACTTTACTTGAGTATTATTTTTTCTGAGTACTTGTACTTTAACTTAACTACATTTGAAAGACAAATATCATACTTTTTACTCCACTACATTTATAAAAAGGTCCAAAAGTAGAAAATGGTTTCTATGCAGCGGGGTTTCCTGTGTGCGCAATTTATCTGGCTTGCGATCTGCCAGGACCTTTTACTTTTGCCAAGTATTTCAATTTTTCTAAGCTCGCGGTTTTCCGGCAAGCTTTGAATGGCCATTTGGCAGATTTTTTTAACGCAAATCTGGCAACTCTGGGATCTTCCCCGCTAAACTAATGTAAACGTAGGCACTGCTACATCGTTGATAGCGCTCTGAAAAGGCAAATAGAACAATAAAAGAGGAAAAAGGCACATGTTAAAGTGTGGTGTAATCATCTGTGGGTTACGATCAGTCAAAGATCGTTGAAACATTGTCATGAAAATGATCGGCATAACGGCTAAACGGTAAATAAGCATCACATACACCTTGAGCTACACGTGCGTGTTAACTTCTGATCTGCTGCTATATCATTTAAAGCGATTTGGAAAATGAATGATGTTTTTACTGAAGTAACTATAGTTGAAGTATTCCTGTTGAAATAAAAACAATAGAACCCTGCCCAAAATACAACATAAAATGTAATGGATTTAATGGTTATAAATGGGAATTGTACTATGGATACTTGTTGTCTACTTGTATGTGATGAATTCTATTGGTGGGATGGTAAATCCTATTGGGATAAAACCCAAAACACACTACAAAGAGGAATTTAATTTAAAAATCTCATTCTAATTAAAAAATTCATTGTTTTTTTTCAGCAGGGGTGGTATTTGCATTAAAACCACAGTATCCACAAATTTACCATTTTCTAAATATAGGAACCATACTCCAATTAATAATCTTTAGTAAAACCACACCAACTAAACATACCATAGTTTCATTATATTCATTATTATACTAGCTATAGTTTATGTTTGTAGTTAAATTATGGTAATAAGTCCAACAAACACATGGCTTCTACACTTTACTATTTACAAGAACCTTACTACTTACTGGTAAATTGCTGCTAAAACTGGTAAAGGGAATATACAAAATAAAAGAACACTGCTCATAAATACATATAGGCCTAGGGGGCTAATGAGGATAATAGGCTAAATGTCATACAGGATTATATCTAAACTAAACATATGTGTGCTAAACATATAAAGCTCTTAAAGGAGTTGCTCACTGCAAAATTTGCCCCCATTGACTTTCAATAGTAGGAATAAAAACTACTATGGAAAGTCAATGGGGGCAAATTTTGAAGTGAACTACTCCTTTAATACCACTGATTCTGTGAGCTACTCGGTGTATTCAGTAGGGTGCTTCAGAGGCACAAGGTATACGACAATAAAACAATGCACAACTGACATAAAGGAAATTTACTTTTAATACTTGAGTACTTTTAAAAGCACGTACTTCTGTACTTTTAATCAAGTAAGAATCTGTCTTTACAACTTTTACTTGTAGTGGAGTAATATTTGACCAGTAGTATCTGTACTTTCACTCAAGTAAGGAAGTTGTGTACTTCGTCCACCTCTGCATTTACATTTACACAAGTTGTGACTGTGTGTATTTTAAACGCATTCTGTACTGTACTGCACTGTACAACGACGGTAGTCCAGACACTTTCTTCACAAACTCAAAATCTTTAAAATAATAGCGCAGTGTACGTGCATAAAGAGCACTCTGTTTGAAGTTGTTTGTGGAGGAAGCACACTGTACTTAGACAGCTTTTGGGACGCCAGGGTCGGCAGACTAATTTCCGGTTGTATAACACTGTATGGGAAAATTTGGATTTTTGGCCGGCAAATATGGGTGTTTTTTTTAGATAAAAAGAAGAAAGTAATATATCAGCAATATGACAAAGCCTCTTTACATTGCTAAGCACTTCGTTAAGCCAAAACAACTCGATAGTGCGACCGTAAATTAGTCTGCCGACCCTGGCGTCGCCAAAGCTCACCGGCGCCATCTTTTGCAATTAGCCCATTGCCAATATACATCTTATGAAAAATCTTATATTCACACAACTAATAGAACTATGAATATAACAGTCCAACAAACGTAGACAAATATTATTGTTTCATCGTCTTATTGAAAAATTGCAGTAATGCCATTCTATGTGTTAGAATAGAATAGAATTGCACATTAGGGCTAGTGTACAGCCAGCCATTTGTTATTGCGTAATAAATCCCAGTAGGGTGATCAGAACACGATGTACATTATATTGCTTATTACATAAAAATTAATTGACACGTTATTTGAAAAATACAAACCTTCAGCAAGAAAAAAAAACATGTCTTATACCGGCTTTAAGCTAAGACACAATTTAGAAAAAAATCCTAATGTATATTTTGACAAAAACAGTTCAGTATCACAGAAAACCTGTATACAACTAAAGGCAAGTTTGGCTTTGCACATCAGCTGCTCAGAGAAGATCATTATACTAATGGATGAGATATTATGACCTTATGCAATTATCACACTTTTGAGAGAGTCCTCACAATCATCTCAGTGCTTGTATTTACTGTTCATGTTTGACGATTGGGCTAATATTTATGACTCATCACCACAAATCTCACTATAGGGACATTAGAGTTAATGAATGTGCACAGAGATAAGTGATCTAGACGAGCATTTTATGTGCTATTGTTATCTTTGTGTTTTTCAACCAAAATTAAATTAATGTGGGAGTAAATTAGAGCTGTACTTTTTGGTCCCCATATGTTGCTGTAAGGCAGCTCATAAGCTGTGTTAAAAATGTAATTTTGTATTACAATTATTAGAATCTATACCCACCGAGTCACTGGTGCTTTATGCTGCAATATAAGATGCTAGGAGTGGGAATTACAGGGTACCTCACGATACGATAGACATGGCTCTCGATATGATTCGATGCGTGTGCATGTCTCATGATACCGATAATTAGGGCTGTCACGATTATGAAATTTGGCTGACAATTAATTGTCTAATAAATCATTGCGATTATGACGATTGAATGTCTGTTTTAGAGCTTTGACTTTTAATTCTCATACATTTTTTATTCAGCTTTGAAACGACCATATTGTTCTGAATATAAAGACTATGTTCTTTTTCTTGGAAATACATCGGAAAAAATTGGGTCATCATACTTAAGGTTTAGGCTTTTACCTGTCAATAATACAACCGCCAAATACTTGTAAAATAAGTAAATTGATCAGGAGTGAATTGAAGCCACCATTAAAATGCTATCAATCATAGAAAAGCTTCTAGTCTGTTTTTTTCTCACTTGCAAGACTACAATAAAAGTTTACTTCTATGTTAATGAGATTTTGGTAGAGTGGTTTTCACACTGAAATAATATTAAATTGTACTGCAGTTTATTTGTATGGTATATTCTTTAGTTTTTTTTAAAGTGATTGTGTTGTGGTGGTACATTTTACAAGTATTACCATGCTTTAGTTACAATATATACACAATAAAATATGCAATATGCAGATGCACTACAGCTCTCCCTAGTGTCTTCTATAGAGATGTGCAATAATTGCGATGATCTGAAACCATCGCGATGAGGTCAAACAATCGCGATGAGACGATTATTTAATAATCGTGACAGCCCTACCGATAATATCATGATGCTACAATTCTGCGCTAATCAGTATATTGTTTTACAGTACTATAACGATACGTCATGACATCTTCCTAACTATGAAAACAAAATGCCCATTAAAAGGTTAAATGCAACATTTGTCTCTTTATTCAAGTCGACAAAATGTTAAAAATGAAATTTATATTTTCTTTAAAATGTAAGATTATTTAAGATGACATAGGAAAGAGATGAGGCTAATTAATTCAGTGATATGTAAAAATTCATCGTGAAAAGTGATCAAAAGCCAAATATCAAAATGTGCTGATTTGTTCAGAATAAGATGGATTTATTTGAAGGCTGGCCTTTGGTGACTGCTAATTTTGTACCGACTAAATGTGATAAGAGGGTCTTTAAATAGAGATATTTTCCATCAAACATCGACCAAAAGGGCAGAAGTCTTGTCGAGCAGAGATTACCAGTGCATTGCAAATAGTTTATGAGAAACTGTAGGTGACTAAACCTGTAGCAACTTGCTTTTGGCCACCATTTTATTTCAGAATAAATTCTATTTAAAACTAAATTAAATGTGACCCAATCATTAATTTCACTATGATTTCAATCTTCCATCTGACTTTACTCAGTATATCACAGAATGTTCTTTACATTATAAAGGATAATGTTTTACAGGCAGGATTACGAATGTGTTTACCATTAATAGAAACCTTGTTTTTCAAAAATATTTAGACTTATTACATCCAAATATATCTTCTCTTTACAAATGCATCATCTGCAATATATATATTGTATTTTCCTTAGCATGGAGCTTGAATGGACCTTTTTAAAAGGTGTCGTTAAGTTGAATATAAACAGACGTTATTCATCCACCTCTAGCTTTGCATTAGTCATCACCAGTTAGTGGGAATAAACTAGTCTAAACTCTTGAAATGTGAAAGTGCCCTCATAACACTCCTGAACTCCTACTCAAACGCACATGAGAATGATGTGATGATGCTTTTCAGTTTGAAATGTGTTGCACATTTTACAGCAAATATCTGAGAGAGCGCCATCCTGTGGGGAAGAATATTATTCCGATTCATTAACACGAAATTGCACTACATTTTAATTATAGTGTACTGTGTTGGTAAATTTCTTGATTTTATACATTTTTAAGGCATTCAAGTTTATGTAAGTTTTAGATGATTTTTTTAACTGTATTAGTCATACGAGTTATTTTTTGTGTTTTTAACATTTATATAGGACATTTATAAACGAGCACTATATGAAATAAGTTTAAAACATTTATTGATTTTATGTATTTCTTAAATAGTTTGTTCTTCCAGATTTATGGTGCATGTGTTTATACACACAATTGTTCCCCCACTTGCATGTTGACGTCAGTAACAGTAGTTTTCAGGGGGGTGGGTAGCCAGCTGAAGGGTCATGTGACAGTCTGAGTGAGCTTACATTTAGCACTCGAGTATGATATTCCAAAGCTTTCCTGTGGTATTATACACACTCACTGGGATACGTGGGATCAGTATGGCTCAGAGGTATAGTGCAGTGGCCAATATAATGCCAGCTGTAACTAAAGGTCATTCATCAGGATGTAAGTGTATCACTTTTACTTTATTTACTGTACCATTGTTTGATTAAATATATATATAGTGTTGGACTGTTTTTGGCGGATATTTGGACGATTAAACCATTTTCTGACAGTGAATGTTTCAGGCACGTGATGGATTGTTTGGTGAAGGTGTTAGCCTGTCCATTCATTTGTTTATTTGGTCTCTTTCTCATTGTCTCACCTGTCCCCTGTCTACACTCTAGTCGATGCTGATGAGATTAAAAGGCTGGGAAAGAGATTTAAGAAACTCGACCTAGATAATTCAGGATCTCTTAGTGTGGAGGAGTTCATGTCTTTGCCCGAGTTGCAGCAGAATCCGCTGGTGCAGAGAGTCATTGAAATATTCGATACAGACGGCAACGGCGAGGTGGACTTCAAAGGTGAGACCAAACAATATGTTGCTCAACCATACATGAAAAAATGACCAATGCACAATGAGTAAAATGCGTTACTTCTTTTAAAATGCAAATCTTTTTATATTTTAAATATGAATCAACATTTCACCGCCATATCATTTACAGTGTTATGACACACATCACAGTATTAACAATAGGGGTTTTTGTATTATGGTTATGATATGAGAATTCATTTTATCCATGAAAAATACAATTGTTTTTTCTTGACAGGTTTTACAACAGAATTACCTCTGAAGACTTTTATTAAAATGCATTGCATCTGTTTTAATAGTTTTTCTGGGTGCAATACGTGCAATGCAGCATGTCCTCAAACACCATTAAATACTTTAGGCCACTTAAAGCTTATTTGTTACAGACCCATTGCATCACAATTTGAAAAAATCTTTTGTTTTCCTGAGAATTAGTTATTTAATCTATCTGAAGAATGTTTGATTTCTTTCACATTTATTCTGTCTTTGTGTGTTTCTTTAAATAAATGCACAACTCTTCAGGACAATAGATCTGTAGACCCCCAGGAACAGGATTGGGCAGCCCTGTTTTATACATTTCATTATATCTTAAAAAATGTAATCATCTAAATGAAATAAATAACAAAACATAAATGTTTATTTTGTGAAAACATAGTGTATACGATTTTCTTCAAATTTTGTTCTTCAGTTTATTTCCACCATGACCAGCAACTTTGCAACTGCAGGTTTAATAGTGTGCTTGTTACCACAGGGATAAATATGTCACTTAAGAGCATACTTTAATAATCAGATTAGTGTTAAGCATAAATTGTGTATGAATATATTGTAAACAGAATATTTTATTGTGTCTCATATCCAGGCAAGCTTTGATTTAGTCAAAAACAAATAGGAACATTTAAAAGATTTAAATGTGTTTGTTTAGGTTACACACAATTCTAGTTATGAAATTACCCTTAGTAAAAAGATTATTTCTTTAAATTCCGATTTCATTTCCACCAGAGAATGTTGTCAAAGCCCAATCTGTCTTGGATGTTATCAAACAAGATATGTTGTTTAAGGGGGCGTAAATGACATCTATTTATGGTAGTTTACACAAAAATGTCAGAATTCTCTTGTGATGCACATGTTCATTGTATTTGATCTGTTCTCTTCAGAGTTCATAGAAGGTGTGTCACAGTTCAGTGTGAAGGGTGATAAAGAACAGAAGCTCCGCTGTAAGTAGATAACTAAACCTCTGCACTGTATTTTTACATCAACCTGCTGATAGACCCCATTTGGTTTTAATCTGCTGTTTTTATGGACATTCTTCAGTCGCTTTTAGAATCTATGATATGGACAAGGACGGCTATATTTCCAATGGAGAGCTCTTCCAGGTGTTGAAGATGATGGTGGGCAACAACTTGAAGGACACTCAGCTGCAGCAGATAGTGGATAAAACCATCATCAATGCAGACAAGGATGGAGATGGAAGAATATCTTTCGAGGAGTTCTGCGCTGTAAGACAAATAACTAAACAAAAGGTTTTATAGATCTCTGCTGAAAATGAACAGCTTCGGGAGGATTTTAGGACACGAGGCAGTCTTGCTGAAGGGCACAGCTGACCCTTAACCTTAATGGGCTAGTTCACCCAAAAATTTAAATTCTGTCATCATTTACTCACCCTCACTGGTTGTTCCAAACCTGTATAAATTTTTTTGTTCTGATGGACACAAGGAAGATATTTGGAAGAATGTCAGTAACCGAGCAGATCTCAACCCCCATAGTATTTATTTCCCTACTATAGCAGTAAACAGGGGACGAGATCTGCTCGGTTACTGACATTCTTCCAAATATCTTCCATTGTGTTTAGCAGAAAAAAGACATTTATGCAGTTTTGGAACAACCCGAGGGTGAGTAAATGATGACAGAATTTTCATTCTCTTTAACCTAAAAAAATGGTTATTACTTTCATAATAATCACAAAAAAGTTTTTAATAGTTAATTAATCTGTTTATATGTAATAAACATACTTTTTTTATTAGAAGCACTTTTGACTACTTGAAATCTTTCGAAATAAAACCTCTAGGAATCTATGGTAAAGAATCACATTTCCTCACATATTAATTAATGGATATACAGCATAACGTGTGATGGTTGATGTTTTATAACTTGGCATTAATATAGATTAATAAACATTTAAACATGCGTTTGCCACTTGTTTCCACAGGTTGTTGGAGGTCTTGATATACACAAGAAGATGGTCGTGGACGTGTAAGCAGGTCTCGTCTCCACACAATCTGTTGTCCCTCTTCATCTCTGACTATCTGCTCAAGATATCCAGCAAATGCTCTCAGTGTATTCAATGGAAGTATTTATCAAGCCACTTTTTCTAAATAGAAGCTATGTGAAGCCAGCATGTAAGTGTTATTGAACTGATCTGCTCAATAACCTGGTGTAGCACTTCTGGGCCTATGGACGTTGAAAGAGCATCTCAGTTAAAGAGGAAAGGGCGTTGGCTTGATCATATTTATTTTGTTTTTAATGCTTCTTTTTTTTTTAATATTTATTTTGTTTTCATCTTTTTTTTTTAAATAACTATGATATAAATAAGTGTAAGTAGGGTATGATGTGCCAAGCAGAACACACCAATAGAAATCCTGGTGGAAATAAGAATCTACCGCCATCCTTTTGGGGGAGAACTGTTTGATTGCATGATGAAATAATCAAAGTTTTCCCTCTTTCTGATTTCTATCATCTAACCATGTTTTTGTATTAATCGTGATATAATGTTTATGTTTAAATGGTAATATTGTTAGAAAGTGCATTTTTCTTGTCTGATTTGAGACAGTCCAGTAGAAACAGGTAACAAGACACAATGATTTGGATTACTACAATAGTCAACAATCCCAGCAGCAGCACAATGTCCTCATTTTGAATGCTAAAGAAATACAAACACGAATGTCGTTGCATTAGATAACAAAATATCCAACCTGTGGCATCTGCAAACAAATAATGTATTTTAATGGATTTACAAAGCCATTACCCTTGAGTTTCCACATGTGTCTTCACAGAGTAACCACAGGGAAGAATTAACACATTAACAACTTTCTGTGTCATTATTTTGAATCTAACATTCTGATTCATGCATACATGACATTTGCTTTGATATTTTCTTATCTAAAGTGGCATAACTGTCTGACTATTTGGGGCAACTGTGTATTTGGTTTTAGAATAACCATATATTCTTTTTGTACCCAAATGTATACGCAGCAGGAAATCCTTGTGCTTTGGTCAATTATGCAGTCAGCTCATTCTGTAAGTGAAATATTTATGAGCTTTACAATATAAAGCAAGTACAGTAGAGAAAACAGCTTACTAAAACATTACAGTTTGAATGTTACTCTGAATGTTTACATGCATGACTGGAGCAGCTTAACCAAATTCATGGCTTATGAATTATAGCATATCAACTATACTCTGATCATATCATCACTGGGTCTCTTTGACAAACATGAAGCTTCTGTTCTGCTTGCTTGAATTAGTTCCTTTCTGCATGTTTCTAATTTTAAATGATTCCAATTGTTTACACTTTACTGTGAAATTGATATGAAATATACATAAAACATTCATTTTTGAGATTTACACAGGAGACAAAATCTTATTCAAATCACATACTAAATTTAGGTGGTAATTTGCCCCTTTGTTTTGTAAATAGATATCTTTAACGGTATTCGTGCTTTTTTGCTAAATGCAATGGGTACCACATCATTACACGTCAGTTTTGGGATGTCTATTCTGCATGCTGCATCATATGGGATATGGACTACTTGATTCTGTATGAAAACAATAAAAAAATAAAACTGGACAACTTATTGGATTCACAGCGTACTTCAATTTCTTTGTTGTTTTTATTTATTCAAAGTATCAGTGAATATCCATTGGCTTGATGTATCTGTCAAATAACAGCAGTCCATCGGTGCTCAGTTTGATGCATTTCAAGGAAGTGTGGCAGACAAAAAATGAAATCAGATAATAATTCAGTCCATGAGCTGTGTAATATGAAGATGAGTAGATCACACGTTAGAACCTCTCGGCAGCACGGCTTGCCACAGCCCGAATGTTGCCATACACCTTTGACGGAGGACTCCCTGTTAAGAGTTCAATGAAAGGTATTCATTAGTATACATTTACGTTTGCTCAAAAACAGAAGTTAAGACTTTCACGATTACTAACCGAGAATGAGGTTGCATATTGCTGTCCGTGCCATTTTGATATTCTGAAAAGATCCAAGTAAATGAATCTTACTGTAGAGAGAAGAAACAAAACAACAGAATCGACTTAAAGCAACCAGCTAGAAGCACCTCTATTCCAAACAAATAACTATGTTCCAAGTCTTCTGTGATGACTAAAGTTTAAGTCAGATTTCTAAGCACTACTTTTATGGTGCTTTTTAACAGATGTGGTCACCATGACCTGTTGTCGTACAACATGCAACAGAAACATCTTCAAAAATGCAATTATCACACTAACGTATGAATTTTCTTATTTACATTGTTATGCCAATAATATTTGTATTCATTAGAAAAAAAGTTAAATAAAGGTGTATTTACACTAATGGTCTATAATTTCACACTTGGTCATTCAATCCCCCTAATGTCAAACAATTCAGATCAGACAATTTTATAATAAAAGCGCTATTTATACTTATTTCTTTGTCAAAGTGTTCCCATAACTCACGTGTCTGCAAGCACAATCCTTGTTTTCGTCACATTCTCAATGGTGAATTTTGTCTTGCCTCCTTTCCCAGCTATCCTACCGATGGCTCTGGATAAATGGTCTCCTTTAAGAGGTTTAACTGCAAACACACAAACACAATTAGACAAAACAATCCGACAAAATGACCTGGTTCAGGTTAATGACAACTTACCATCGGTGACATCAAATGACTCCAAAAACAGTTCATCTAATCTGATCAGTGCCAGTGCGTCCTGTTAATTGACATTGTAACACATCACTCCAAATTCAAAACAATTATTATAATAATAAATTACTTAAAGTATGGCTGGACTACAGAGCTAAAAAATCTCTCTAAATGTTTCAGATGATGATATTCAATATATGCATCTCATACACGTCGTGTTTGCTCTGATTAACTCACCTCCACCTGAAATCCTAAAACAAAGGCCTTCACAAAATCTGCAGCTTTGGTGAGAGCACTAATGTCTTGAGTTTCTTTGCATGTCTGTTAAATAAGAGAACAATTCATTAAATTGAACAAATAGTATGATGCATTTTTCAGACACAACCATATTGACTTTGCTTACTTTAATCTCCACATTTCTTGTTTTGAGATTAAACCGGACTTGAAGCTGCAGGTTTTCAACAATGGGGGTGAAAATTTTCAACCAGTTTTCTTTTAGAGGTGTGTAACGGTGAGCAGGAACAGGCACTTTACGCATCTCATCCGCACCTCCCTATAAAAAAACGATAATAATTATGTCTGAGAATCAATGTGCCCACACATCTGACAAACCAAATATCATTTACCCATCAGTCTATTAAATATGGTTCTTTTCCCTTTTATTGTTAACATTTTACTATTAATATAATACACACATGTGTGGGTCTTAATACAATTATTAAATTATGACATTTTAAAGTGATACAATATACTTTAAAGAAACGTTGAGAACAAGTGGAAACTTTGATTTGATCGCAAATTCCTTTTCCCATATAATCCATGGTCTCTTTTAATGTAATACCAAACGACATGTACATAATGTTTGATATTGTTCAATACCCTCAGTTGATCTCCTGATATGGGTGGGAAGCTCGGTCTCTTGACTGCTCCTGTGTCCATGTCCACTTCTCCCGCATCCCGCTTGCGTTTCTGACTCTTTTTTGATTTCACCTTCTCAAATCCGTCTGGATTACCGTCACTGTCCATACTTACAGTTACATCAGCTGCTGTATTTGTTATCGACTCCATCGTAAAATGTTATTTTCAAAACTGAAGTTCAACGGAGATGTTTGTTATGAACATGTGGCGTCCTCCATGTTAGCGAAAGGACCGTATTGCTGTCCGAATCGTGCCATGTGTTGTTAAAATAATCATATACTGCCCTTTAGTTGTTAACAGTGACTGTTTAGTTAATTTCCCTTTTGAACAAATAGACAAATTTACTCTCCTTACTTGTGTTTAAAAATTTAACGTTGTAGTTCTTTTAGATCAGGCTACTAGTAGGGCAGCTATGTATTGTGGAAAGGGAGGGTCCTGAATGAAGGAAACGCACGAGCGCACTGTGCAGAGGTAACGTTAGATCAGTCAAAACAATTCAAGGCATTTAACTTTCCCTTATTTTTCGTTTTAATTGAATCCAAAAACATGACAACAACACTGGAGAAACCGCAAATCATAGCGCACATCCAGAAAAGTTTGAACTACACTGTGTTTGAGAGTAAATGGATTCCCTGCAGCGCAAAGTTTATTTGTATGGGAAACTTGGCCAGAGGAACAGGAGTAATGCAGATCTATGAAATACAACACGGGGAACTGCAGCTTGTCAAAGAGGTTTGAGCTGTTTAACTTCACATTAAACAAATAAACACTTATCTGCATGTCTATTCGTAAAGTTAGATTCGCTTCTGTTTGTAGAGTTTCTAGAAAACTCCAAACATCTGGTTGTCATGGCAACAGTGGAGCGGCGTGTGGTTACCTCGAGTTCGCCTTTTAGATTTTTTTCATCGTGTCAAGCCTTTCATTTAATCACTGATGTTTTTGATATATTACATGGTCAATAATCGTTTTTATATAGAGATGAAACATCCTAGTTTTTGTGTAGCCTTTCAAGAACCTGCAAAAAGCTAAAAGTTATTTAATAAGAACACAAAAGTTTTGAGAAATCTCCATGTTGCCTTTCTTCATACAAGACATATCAGAATATTGCAGTATGCATATTGCAATGGTTTGCAATAAATGATGTTAATATTTCAAAAAGTTACATTCAAATATTTATTCAGATAGCAGAAAGACTGGTGAGACAGAGAGAGTTACATTACATTAAAAGTATGAAAGTATGTTCGTTATATAGTTTTCAGTTTTTAAATATGTTAATGTAGTTTACACTGGTTTTACAAACTTTAAGCATTATTGTATCACATATTGCTAATCATCACTTTAATAAGTTACTGTTTGTCTGCTCTTAAATAACATGCAACCCTGCTGTCAGCTAAATAAAAAGAGCCATCTGAGACACCATAACAGTATATGTTGCCTGCTGTATTTTGCAAATCTTCTAAAGCCATGAAATATTTTCATATGAAAAGCAAACTAAAGTCACTTATACTCGTCTCTTCTGGCAAAGCTGGCAGAGTTTTTAATAATGCTAGGACCGAGTAATACTAAAAACCTGTACAAAACTTGTATATTCCAGATAGAAAAGGCCAAGCCAATCAAATGTGGAACATTTGGGGCCACATCTCTCCAGCAGAGGCATCTGGCCACGGGAGACTTTGATGGCAGTCTCAACGTTTGGTAGGTTTTGTTCCTAACGTTGGTCTTTTTCACCATCCAGATAGAGAAAGTAAAAGAAATCTGTCACGCTTTGCTTTGCAGGAATCTTGAAGTTCCTGACTGTCCTGTATACTCAGTGAAAGCACACAAGGAGATCGTAAACAGCATTGATGGAGTGGGAGGGCTGGGCATTGGGGACGGGGCCCCAGAAATTGTTACTGGCAGTAGAGACGGTAACTAGTGTACTGACACTTAGATTGTTTGGTTTCAATTTATTGCTAATCTTGATTTTGTATCATGTTGGCCAACAGGTACAGTTAAGGTTTGGGACCCCAGACAAAAAGACACACCTGTGGCAAACATGGAGCCAGTGGAGGGAGAAACAAAGAGAGATTGTTGGACTGTTGCCTTTGGTGTGTATTTCGCGTTCATATTGAAGGTCAAACTTTGAAATAGTTCATTTTTACATTTTACTTTAACTTATGGAAATTAGTGTATTCGCATGGGAAATTGTAAACTATTTGTAAAAATGTGTTAGACTCATATATATCCCATTTGAGAAAATCGGACTAACTGTCTTGTTTTATTTCAAGGTCATGCTTTCAATAACCAAGACCGCTGTGTATGTGCTGGATATGACAACGGTGACATCAAAATTTTTGATCTTAGAAATATGTCTTTACGATGGGAGACGAATATAAAAAATGGAGTAAGTGGGTAAAAACGTTTTCACTTGGGCGTGTTTTGATTTTTAAATGTTTCTATTTTGGTGTTCATTAACAAATGCTGAATGACACTGTGACTACACTAAACGTGTAGCACATACACTTGTTAAAACGGAATCCACCCCATTATAGTCAATGAAGATTCCTTTGCAGTGTTTGCTTTAATTTCTAATTTTATGCACTGATTAGCTTCACAAATTCACATTTTCTTCATCATCACCATCAAAAAACAACCCTTTTCTGAAGAAACCATGCCAAGTTAATATGATTATAAGTGAACATGCAGAGACGACAAGCAGTATACACGACCTCAAGCTGTTGTGCGGCTTCCAAATGACCAAATACTTCAAAGCTTTTTTCTATAACAGGTATGCTGTGTTGAGTTTGACAGAAAAGACATCAACATGAACAAACTAGTGGCAACATCTTTAGAGGGAAGATTTCATGTGTTTGACATGAGGACTCAGCACCCCACCAAAGGTTTTGCTTCAGTGTCTGAAAAGGTATTTCAACCTGCTACTGAGTTTATCTTTTAACATTGTTGGAACGTGTGAATAAGATCCCTGTTTCACTGGAGGATTGTATTTCAAATGTTTATTTCCTGTCTCTTTCACAGCTGGGAATAATTTATTGTACTTTGTTTTGTATGTTTCCAAGGAAGTGAATACACAATGTGTGAAGAGCCTGTTTCTGTACTCTGTAAAAGTGTTGTTCTTGAGTAGTGTACTCATGTAATTATATGTGAGTTCAATGCATTTGCTTTCTGTATTTCAGGCTCATAAGTCTACAATATGGCAGGTGAGACATTTACCTCAGAATCGTGACATCTTCATGACAACTGGTGGAGCGGGTAATCTACATTTATGGAAATAGTAAGTGATTTTTCATCTGTAAACTAGGGTTAAACAGGGCAAATATAATCATGCAAACCAATTAATGTATAAAATGCCTTATCCTGTTGTCATGAACACCTGGTTATTGGTCAAAAATTGTGTGATAAACGAGTGAGTTATCATTATTATATTGACCATTTTTGACTCTTGTTGTTCTAATGTCTTCTAGTGAGTATCCAGCTCAAAGAAGTAAAAAGGATGCGGATGATGTAGATATGGGCGTCGCTGGGACTGTGAATCTCCTGCAGAATGTCACAGTGTCTACACAACCCATTTCTAGTCTTGACTGGAGTCCCGACAAACAGGGTCTTTGTGTTTGTTCTTCATTTGACCAGTCTGTGCGAGTCCTTATTGTGACCAAGCTCAACAGAGTCTGAGTTGACATAAGATGTTTCTCTGAAGTACAAGACTCTAAACATTTTGTTATTATTCCCAAAGCCAATTGGAATCCTTGATGCCTACATACAACCCACATTTTACAGTATGTCTTAAATTCAAAATGTGTTATGTGCAATTACATTTGAATTTTTATGTACATTGTGATTCTTTATATTAATTGGTATACATTAAATGATTTTCCAGACCCTGAACCCTATTTTCATCATGCATTACAATTTGAACATGGGTAATGCTCCTTTAGTCATATCCAGCACTTGACTTTCAAGAAATCCTGCAGCTCCTCATCATTCACGGATCTGTCATGAATTCCAGCATAAACCGCCCTCAGAAGACTGGTGATTAACTTTTCTTCAAGTGCAGTTTTTCAAGACTCCCTTTAAAGTCACAGTGAAATTAAAAATGACAATTCTTATTTTTTCATGAATTATTGCAGCCGCATCTATAGTAAATATCTTATCAATGTGGGTCGTTTTCTTTTTAAAATCATGTACCCTCATAATCTTAATTAAAATCTGAAAATGCACATCTGCCCTGAAGTGACTATTCATCTCAAATGACTAATTAGACGGCTTGGCCGGAGCATCCGTTAACTCTCCTTCAACTCAAATCAGTCTGCTGCCAGTTTCATGTCAAAATCACTCCAACAGCTGTTTTTACACATCCAATCAATTATTAGTGAAAAACGCAAGCGACTGATTTTCTCCTTTAAAATTCCTTTTCACTAGGAAATGTGTCAGAATACGGAAGTAAAAAAGATAGCAACTTCCAGTTCACAGGGACTTTAAACACAATTTTAAAATTTAAGCACTACTATTGTTCGAAATACTAAATAGATATGACTGAAAATTCTGGAGTCATTTGAGTAACTTTATTGTAAGAGGTGTAAATGCTTTTTGGAGCTTCACCATTTTAGGAATTCTATATGGACATTAAGTGACAGATATTTTTATTTCCAAAACTTTGTGTTCAGCTAAATAAAAGCGTCCGTGTACGTCTTGTTAGTTTGATTTTCTATTTGAAACTGAACAAATAGAAACGAGAAAACAGCGCATTTTTTGTTTTTAAAAAGTTTAAATATGACTATAAATGTAGGTGTATCCGTTTCTAGGCTATATATGAATAGTCTGACTGAGGACACAGCACATTGGACGGAGGTCTCGTGTAATTTAGCCTTTTCGCTCTGATGTTGATTAACAGGGTCTACAATCATATTGTAGAGAGCACACATTAGACATTGTGTTTAAATATGTGCTTAATGAAATGTTTTCAGAACAATTGTAACTAACTGCATGGGTAACTGGGAAAAACTCCCAGTGTTTAAACTCCCGTGTAAAAAAAATAAGTCAGGCGTCTGGAAAACACGTTGTTGTTCATTGAAAGTTTTTGTACATGTTTGTTTACCATTTTAAACGCGACCCGGGGGGTATTCTAGAAAGCAGGGTTAATTTAATTTTGTAGGTTTGCCTGATTACAAAGAAATGAAGGGTCTATAATTTTTATGGTAAGTTTATTTTAACTGATAGAAACCGAATATCAACCAAAAAATCTGGGGAAAAAATGCACAGTATAAAAAGGTTATCAATTGATTTGCATTTCATTCAGTGAAATAAGTATTTGATCCCCTACCAAGCAGCAAGAATTCTGGCTCCACAGATTGGTTATGTGCCTATATGGACCACAGATTAGTCCTGTCACTTTAAGAAAGTACTCCTAAATCAGCTTGTTGTGTATATAAAAGATGCCTGCCAACAGAATCTGTATGTTCCATTTCAACCTCTCCACCACCATGGTCCAGACCAAATAGGTTTCAAAGGATGTCAGGGACAAGATTGTAGACCTGCACAAACCTTGAATAGGCTACAGACAGAATCTTGGTGAGAAGGAGACAATGGTTGGTGCGATTATTTGGAAATAGAAGAAATACAAAATAATTATCAAATGCCCTTGGTCTAGAGCTCCCTGCAAGATTTCCCTAATGGGGTAACGATGATCATGAGAAAGGTTAAAGATCAACCCAGACCTACACTGAAGAAGTTTGATAATGATTTTAAGACAGTAGGGACCACAGTTAGCAAGCAAACCATTGGTAACACGCTATGCCACAATAGATTGAAATCCTGAAGAACCCGCAAGGTCCTCCTGCCCAAGAAGGCCCACCTGGCTCATCTGAAGTTTGACAATGAACACCAAAATGATTCAGAAAAGGTTTGGAGAAAGTGATGTGAGACCAAAATTGATTCCTGTTTTTGGAGGGAGAGAAATGCTGACTATGACCCCAAGAACAACATCCCTACAGAGAAGCACAGTGTTGGAAGCTTTATGCTTCAGGGCTTTTTCTCTGCTACGGGTACAGGATGACTTCACCGCATTGAGGGGCTGAGGGACGGGCCCATGTACCGTAAAATCTTGAACGAGAACCTCCTCCCCTTAACTAGGTCACTGAAGATGGGTCATGGATGTGCCTTTAACATGACAAAGACCCAAAACATATAGCCAAGACAACCAAAGAGTGGCTTAAGGAGAAGCACATTAAATGTTCTAGCCTCTCTAGACCCTAGTCCTATAGAACATCTGTGAAGGAGGCTAAAACTCCAATTTGCTGAGCGACAGCCAAGAACATTAAAGATTTACAGAGGGGTGGACTAAATGTATCCTGACACATGTGCAAACCTGACCAACTATCAGAAATGTTTTACCTCTGTGCTTGCCAACAAGGGTTTCCACCAAGTAGGCCTACAAAGTTATGTTTTGCCCGGGGATCAAATACTTATTTCTCTCACTATATGTATTTGATTACATTGCTAATTGTGTAGGCTTTTTTAAACCCCTTTTTGTTGCTTCTCTATATGCAGGGGCGTTCCACTGGGGACATGTCCCCCTCACTTTCAATTTTGTTTGTAAGTAGACCGAGCAGGACACAGAGAGTCTGCCTGTCTGTGTCGATGCACGCGTCGCGTGCACACACTAAAAAAAGATCACCGAAAGATTGTTTTCAATCACGTGGTTTTGATTTGAATTTAATAGAAATTTGTTTTTACGTGGTCATTGTTTCGGTAGGCTATGTTAAGTGGTTTCCTTATAATGGACTTCTATGGGGAAGAAACGCAACGCGTGATTTATTACTTTTTTTGTTTGATAAGGACTAGTTCTTTTAACAGCAGCTAGTGTTTATTACAAGGCTTGACCAAAACGTGGGCTTCCCTGGTCGTTGTTTAGGTACGTTAAACCTCGTTAAGCATTTTAGAAAGTCATCTGGCTCGTCCCTGTTCTGACCGCAGATTCAGATTTAGAAGCTAGTTTCCTCCGTTTCTCAGCCAACACTCGCATCTTCCCCCTTCATGAACATCAACTTTTGCTACACAATAAAAACACATTTTGGTTTCATGGTTTAATCAATTTAAACAATCAAAAACAACGCAAAACATATTTTTAATTTGTGATCGAAACATTTTCCGCCATTTTGTGTCACCCCCCACTTCTCAAACCAAAGTTACACCCTTGTCTATATGTATAGAGATCTACCTTTATTTGGTTTCTGATAACTGACTTTGAATTGTATCAGCTTTATTTTCATTAGTTGCTGATGGAGACTCTTTTAATTGTAGAAACTCCCACAGTTGTCTTTCGGAAAAACTTTCATAATGCTTTTCAGTACACCAAGTATGTGATAATTCATTTGGAGTAGAGGCCGAAGGTCTGCTGTGACGGAGGTAGAGATTTAAAATGTCACATGTAATTTTAAATATAATTATAGATATTTAAATACATTTTCTTTATTTATTGTTTCTTTTGACTTTGTTTGCTAAAAGGCCATGGCTTTTCAAATGTTAAATGAGGTGTAAAAGTCCTTTCTTTAAAGACCAATAAGAAATTGTAATTTGGAGAAAGGCCTTTCAATACCGTAGAGGCTGAGGATAAAAAAATATTAAGAAACAAAGAGAGTATGAAAACACTTAAAAGTCTTTTGATGTCATTTATTATGTACCTGAATTAAAGTGATAAATGGAAATTAAATCTTTAAACACTATGCCATAAGTGATAACCTAACAAAACTTATCCTGGGAATCAGGCCTGCCAGGCTGGGAATCAAATGTTCAACATTTGGGTTATAAGTCTATCTCTCTAACCATTACACCACAACTGCCCTGAGATGTAGCAAATATTACCTAGTTAGTGGAGTAGAGCAATGAGATGTAAATGCTTAAAAAAGTTACAATTCTTAAGTTACAAGAATTGTAAGGCCTCTACTCCAAAAAAATGGATTTATGTATCCAATTATATTTGGAGATTTAATAATAAACAAAAAGTTTGAACAGTATTCAATGTAAACACACAAAGCCCTAAATTTATTAAGAACAGCTCACATTATTTGAAGACTACTTTATTTTAAAAGGTTACAAATCATAGATTGAGCATAAAATCAGATGTGAATGCCCAATTGCAATAGGTGAGACTGAATATGTAATCATAGTAACAATGTTAAATTATAATATATTATATAAGTAATTTATGCCTCCACGCCCACTTGACGCTCATCAGTGGCGTCAGTTCACCTAAAGCCAAGGTATGTTATACCTTTGTGACATCATCCAATCTTACTACTGAAGCTTGATTGCCTTCATGTAAACTGTCATAATTTGTACATCTGGATTTTCTTGTGTATATTAGGCTATAGGCTACATGAAATAACATTTACACAACATCGTTCATCCAAATAAATCCAATTATTTGTCCTCGCTGACAGATCAAATTAAAAACGAAATTATAAAAAATGAAAAGTTACAGAAACAAACCAAAACAACCCCGAAAAAAAACACGAGAGCAGATATATAAATAACATTTCAAGTAGTGAGTAGTTGTAATGTGGTTTGTATTGTCCTTGGGGGCAAATTGTAATACAATATCACCGGAACTGCAAACTAAGTAACAATTAAAGCTGCAAGCAGCGATGATCGGGCCCTCGCGCAAAAGTGCAACCGCAACCCTGCGCCATCACCACCCGTCGGCCTCAGGAACAGTGAACAGTGGGCAACGTGCATATAAGGAGTTACATTATAGATTTGTCCGTGCCATATTTCCTATTGCCAGCTGGTGGCGCTATTACTATAAGTGAACACTGACGTGGATATGTGTTCAGGCCAGGACTCTTATAAAACATATGAAGTTACTATAGCTTCCTGTTTCATGGCGAAACATCAACTCTTTGACACGCCCCTCAACGAAAAGTCAGGAACTTGCAATGTATCGTCACAAAGGTCTAGGAAGTTATATTATAGAAAGACTTTAATTTATTTACATGTACCAGATTTCCTGTTATTTATTTAAATGTGTCACATTCCCTTTTGCCAGCTGGTGGCGCTATTGCCATAAGTGAACACTGACATGGATATGTGTAATCATAGGCAATAAAATTAATGCAGGCGAATTATAGTAGGATTTATTATTTATTTAAATGTGTCACATTCCCTTTTGCCAGCTGGTGGCGCTATTGCTATAAGTGAACACTGACATGGATATGTGTTCAGGCCAGGACTCTTCTCAAACATGTGAAGTTTGGGTCTGGTCAGACATTGTGTCCTGAGTTACTATAGCTTCCTGTTTCATGCGAAACATCATACTTTGTCCACCACCACGGACACGCCCCTCAGCAAAAAGTTAAGATCTTTCAATGTATATCACAAAGTCTGAAGATCATACTGGCAAATATGATGCTGACTGTTTGAATCTTATGAGGAGTAATCACAGTTTAAAACATGTCACTTCCTGTTCCGTAGGTGGCGCTATAACTGTATCTGAAAATTACCATGTAGATGTCTTCAGGCCAGGACTTTTATCAAATGTGTGAAGTCTTGGTGAGGCCTGTTGGACATTGTACGGCCTGAGTTACAACAACTTCCTGTTCATGGCGAAACGCCAAACTTTGGCAGGCCCCAGGGTCAGCGCTCTCTCGAGAATCAGTAGAATTTCCAGAGAAACAATACGCCCTTTTCACATGACGTCAGCATCTTCCGTTCTGCCGCGAAGCAGTGTATCGTTACTTCCGCTAGCACTCCAGTTCATAAGGTGGCGGTAATGCACCTATAAGCTGGTTTGCCAACGCCAGTAAAACTCAGAAGAAGAAGTTACTTCCCTAGCGCCTCAGAATGGAGTTTACCAAGTCCCTTGCACATCTGCCACAAATACGGCTAGATGATGTCAACGTCTTGCAGACAAATTTTCCTAAGACAAGATCAAAGCTAGAGAAAGGATACAAATTCTTCGTTGAACAGTACCTGTTTGATTATGAAGGTTAGTGTTTTGTTTTCTTTTTGTGTTAGCGAAGGTGCTAGGATAAGTACTTGAATACGTGTTCTGTCAGTTTTTTTTCACTGTTGTTAAATTCCAGCGCGACGGCAAAACGGAAGTTCCTTCTTCTTGTTTGTTGCAAGACGGATGTTATGATACACTGCTTGCAAAAGGCGAAGTTAAGTGACGTCATTGTGAAAAGGGCGTATTTAGCTTCGCAAAGACCTCAAGATGAGAATGACATGAAAATGATGTTGATCGGATTAAAACTCTAGGAGGAGTTCGTTAAAGTACGACGACTGGAAATTGAAACAAATTACAAAATTGCACAGGAAATCAAAAATAACGGACTTCCTGTTAGGTTTAGAGATATGCACCAAGAGACTTTTCTTAATGATTAGGGGTGTTCTATAAGACAACCAAATTTGGTGCATGTACGTTTTGCGTAGTGGCCTGGGCAGTTCTAGGTGGCGCTAGCGAGCCATTTTGCCACGCCTAATTTTAAAACCCATATCAGACGTAAATGTTTGCAAGGTCTGATGTGTGTGCAAATTATTGTGAGTTTTCGAGCATGTTTAGGCCTTCAAATTAGCGATCAAAGAGGGAGAATAATAATAATAATAATAAACAACACAGAAACAAAAGGGCTCTGCACTACAGTGCAAGCCGGTGGCTTGCTCCTCCGTGCTCGGGCCCTAATTATTTAAAAAATGAGTAACTGGTTAGTTGACGAATTACGGTGACCGGGAGGGGACATGCTCGTTTCACTTAGTTTTGTTGTGGCCAGGAGATATTACCTCGTGGGAACGTGATAATATGTTGTTTCCACAAGATATTACCTCGTGGGAACGCGAGATTATGTTGTGGCAATGAGATCAGCTTGTTGAGGTAACGACATCCTTATGTTGTGGCCACACGATGTGAAGTCGTCCCTCAAGATCCTATGGTGAGGGAACGACATCCAGATAAGGATGTCGTTCCCTCAACATACGAAGTCGTGGTCACAAGATAAGGAAGTCGTCCCCTCAATATACGAAGTCGTGGCCACGAGATAAGGATGTCGTTCCCTCAACATACAAAGTCGTGGCCACGAGAAAGGATGTCGTTCCCTCACCCTAGGATCTTGAGGCAATGACTTCACATCGCGTGGCCACAACATAAGGATGTCGTTACCTCAACAAGCTGATCTCGTTGCCACAACATAATATCATGTTCCCACAAGCTAACATCTTGTGGCCACAACATATTATCACGTTCCCACGAGGTAATATCTCGTGGCCACAACAAAACTAAGTGAAACTAGCATGTCCCCTCCCTGTCACCGTAGGTTGTGACAGCAAACTGTTATTACATTACTTTATATTATTAATATTTATATTTATTTTTATAATATAAATATCATAAGAGAGATTTATCTTCATTGCTAGTTTTTTCTACATTTTTGCCGTTACACCATAGGACAAATTTCCATAGCTATTAATCGTTCTCTACCCTACTGTTGTTTTCACATTCTCTATTAAAACAATTCTCAAATTATGGTATGTCGAAATCGGACAAAAACTGACATAGCTCCACCTGTTTGAACTCGATATGTCAGCGAAGTCAAAACACCATCACTGCAACCATACCTTAAAATTCCTGGTAATACCAACGGATTTCACACACAGGGCCCTATTTTAACGATCTAAGCGGATGGTCTAAAGAGCAGACCGCAAGTGTACATGGGGTGTGTCGTCGCGCACGAGCAGACCATCTACAGGACAAGACGGATTTTTATTTTAATATTTTACATTGTAATCCGTTTATTTTTAATATTTGTCATGTTTGTGTGCTGCTGTGTGTAATAAGCAGAATATAAGCGTGCTGTACACCCACCTATAGCCGCATAACATGCTCTTTAAATAACAAAAACAATATTGCGCCGTAGTAAATTTTCATTAAGCACATATTTAAACACAGTCTAATATGTGCTCTCTACAGTGTGATTGTAGAGCCTGTTAATCAACATCAGAGCCCACCCTTAGACTAAATTACGTAATGACACGAGACAACCGCCCAATGTGCTGTGCGCTCAGTCACCAGTAGCGGTTTTTGGCACGGGCGAACCGGGCAGCCGCCCGGGGCGGCATTTTTTCATGATACATGGGGGGCGGCACGAGCAGTTAAAAAATTTTAAATAATCCTATTTCTAAAGAAGAATATTTTTTTCTCCAGCAAAATCTGCGATTTCCATTAGGTTCAATAGTAGTGCTTAATTTCAGTGCCTCCAACATGGGCGACTTCCGGATTGATGATGCGTCGTGAATACACTCTATTGGTTTAGTCTTGACTTCTGGTTGTGTTGGGGGGATGGGAAATCTGTTGATTGTCGAGTGCCAACAATAAACACAGAGATGGACAGGAAAAGGTCAAAGCCATCAGGTGCCCAATTTAGAAAAAACAGAAAAGAAGAAGAGGAGAAACGAGCAAAAGATAAAGGTATGCAACTATGTTCTCTCTGTATGATTATTACGGTATCCATGTCATGAATGAAGGGCTAGTTTTAATTGGTGGGTATAACTCTAAGTTTGTGTTTATTTTTGGCACATTTATGTATATAATATATATTTATTTAATTTATGATAACTTATATTGTCAAATTTTGTGCAGAATTGTGTTCATTGTCTTTTGGCAATGTTGGAGGTGGAGATTGTGCACCGTAAAAAGTGTGTTTCCTGTTGTAATTGCAATAGTTAAATAACTGGATTCTCTTAAGTGTGTTTTTCAAATGTTGTAATGAATGATTTGTGCAATTGAGAAATATAATTTTCACTTATGTTGTTATAATAAAATATAACTGTTTGTGCAGAATTTTGTGGTATTTTTTGGGTGGGGGGGGCGCTCGAAGGGGGTGTCGCCCAGGGTGTAATTCAACGTAGAACCGCCACTGAGTCAGACTATTTATATATAGCCTAGAAACGGATACACCTAAATTTATAGTCATATTTAAACTTGAAGGAACAATGGTCTGTGATTCACATCCGCTCCGGGCTGTGAGTCATGGAGCTTTGCCACACAATTTTACCTATGGGCAGCAAAAAAAAAAAACTACTATTAGATTAATATTTCCAACATAAACGTTTCTCTAAAACGCGTTGGGTTGCGCAGAAGAACGCCCAGTCGAACATCCGCCTTGAACAGCTGTTTAATGTTACAGATCTGTACGGCAACGGAGGACTAGTATTCTGTCCAACGAATTGAGGAGGAGCTGATGACGTCAGGGATGGTATTTGGTTGACCAATCAGCGGAAGGGGGCGTTCCTTCCCGCCCACATGTGGAAAAAGAGTATTCAAGCCGTTTATCCGTTTTCTAATCATGAACATAAAAACGAAAAAACAAGCCGAATTCTCTTTTTTTTTTTTGAACGAATGAAAAAGGAAAAACGCGCTGTTTTCGTTCAGTCGTTTATTTATTTAAAATTGAAAGTTGAAAAATGAGAAAACAGCTCCTTTTTTGTGTTTTATTTTTTCCAAAAACACAAAAACAAGAATTCAGCTTGATTTTTCGTTTTTCGTTCAGGAATAGAAAAATGAATAAATAGCTTGAATATTCTTTCCCTAAATGTGGGCGGGAATGAAACTCCCCATTCTGCTGATTGGTCAGGGTCCGTGTGAATATTGCATTTCCCTAGAACAGCTTCACAGGAAAAATCCACCACAGCATCTTCTTTTTCTTTACTTGCAGTTTGTTTTCCATGTTGGATGTTTGATGCATGATGTGTCTCCATTTGCACAACACTAATACACATTACACAACATAGAAACTTATTACTGTGTTTATTAGTAAATTTTCATTTTACATTTAATTTCAGAGTCAGTGAAATAGCAAATAATAAGTGACAAAATATGTGTAAAATATAATCAGTGCGTCATGGTGAACATAAAAACAATTAAGATTACAGTTGAGAATTTTAGAAATGATCATCTTAGTAAAGTGTATTAATAAAATATTAATCTGAAGAAGAATATTCTCATATTTTGTGGATATCAGAATATTACCTTGGAATTATTTACATGTATGTCTTGTATTTATTTACCCACAAATTACAAAAAACAATTACAAAACACACCCCAAAAAACAGTAATCGATAAATGCTAACTCATAATCAAAGAAAAAGAAAACGCTTGTGTATAATGGTTATATAGTTTTTGCTCCATTCCATCACCTTATGTAGTTTGGGTTCTTGCCACTATGGCTTGCACAGTTGGGGGCACCCATATTCTATTGATCTGACTGCATCGACACTATTGTAAGAGCTGGACATACAAGTCACTTTTCTGCAGAGCAGCAGTATAAATTAAATTAACAAAATGTATAACTGATGATTTTTACAACAGAACTGAATCAGCTGACTTAAACTGAACGATGACACCTTTTTCTTCTTGAACTGCGGTACGGCTGATAAAAACTTTGTTGTATAATTTTACTGTAAAGATTTGAAACAATCGGTCCCGTAAAAAACACCATATAAAAGTGACTTGACTTGATATAATCACAAAAATTCCTGATTCTCCTGAATACCTGATTTCTACAAAAACAAACAAATCTCATGTATATTCAGTAGGATGTTGCCCGATTCTCTCAAATCATATCTATATGTTTAAACTGTTTAAACCGTTGTCTATTCCACTGTCAACCCTGGCCAATTCTATGTAGACTTTTAGTTCCTCTCTTGTTTTTTGTATTTCCTTCTGCACATTGCAAAGCTCCTTATGTGTTTTCCTCATCTCTGCAATGGATTTGAGTACACTGGATTTGACCTTTTCTGGATCATCTACTTTTCCCTGTCTCATCTGGTGAATGTCTACAGAATCCATCACTATGAAGGCAACATCGAGTATGACTAACAGTCCACTTAACACACCTGAGACTGCTTCTGCTACAACTCGGCCTACTCTTGCAGTCTGAGTAGCAATTCTGCTAATATTTGCCAACAGACCCAAATTCATGAGTTGTGTGGCACACAAAACACTACCTTTGTTTAAATTGCATGATATTTGTACGTTGTCAACAGCGTTGCCAAAAAAATCACTGAACTTTGTGATTTTTCTCAGTACCTTTCTCAGTGTATTCAGCGGTGTGAGAATTGGTTCGCTTACAGAATTATACTTCAGCTGAATTTGTTCAAGGCTCACTCTAAGTGCTTTTTGTTGCACAGTATTAGTAATGGTGGAAGCAGCTCCTGTTACTCCACCTGCAACTCCTACTCCAATACCAACACCAGTTACAATCAAAGATGCCCCAAGAGTGAAAGGTGCCAAAATTACACCCACTAATGCAGTGATTCCACCAGCTGCTCCAATCACTGAACCTGACAGACTCCCTGCTGTTGCGCTGTAATGTGCAGACTCCATTAAATCTGTTATTCTTTCCCACTCACTAACTAAAACCTCCATGTCTTTATAGTGCTTGTTGTAGGCCTTATCAAAGGCGTTGATAGTCTTCATGAAACTCTGCAGCAGTGCCTCTGGAGTTCTACTGTTTCTGCCTACTGCATCACTCAGGAATGGTTTTGCTAGAATCTCTTTAGCTGAAGGTCTGTCCTTAGGGTCACAGCTGAGCATTTGTCTGATTAATTTTCGTAATTCCTCTGAGTATCTCTCTGTGATGTGAGGGGGGTTTCCTATCATACTCAAAGCATGAAATATGTGACGCTGCTTGTTATTTGTCTGAGGAGAAAAAACAAAATAATGATCTGGTTAGTGTCAAGGCCTTTTCACACTGGACGCAAGTGAACAAACTACCCCAAACAATACAGTACATCACATCGTGAGATGCGTTGACGCGAATGTGAGACGTGTTGACGCGCTGGAATAAAAACGTCTCGGTTACGTTTGTAACCTCGGGTCCCTGATGGAGGGAACGAGACGTTGTGTCGAACCGACATATGGGGTTCGTCCCTGAGGACCAATCGTTTCCGACTACTTAGAAAAGGCCAATGAAAATTGGCAAATGAAATTTGCATGCCGGACTCCGCCCCGGAAATCCGGGTATAAAAGGGAGACGGCGTGCATCATTCATTCACCTTAGTTCTGAGGAGCCTGAGACCTCTCACGACTGCTGCAGAGGACAGCACGTATTGTGGCAAGGAGGACACAACGCCTCGTTCCCTCCATCAGGGAACCGAGGTTACAAACGTAACCGAGACGTTCCCTTTCTGTCGGTCTCTCGACGTTGTGTCGAACCGACAGATGGGGTTCCAATGGAAAACGGCATAACACTGTGCACTGTCACAATCTCAACGAAGCGACGGTGACTGGCCTGGGCGAGTCAGCCGTGAGCACTACCGCAAAATTGTAACCTACCAGTGGGTAGGTAGGGGGTCCCAGAGCTTTCTTGAAAGGTGGAAAGGCCCCTACCTTCGGCCTCACAGGCGGCGGCCTTGTTTCTCTAACAGCGAGAAGCCGCCCGGAACCGTAAGGCCACTGGGTAAGTGCTACTTCCTCAAGTGGGGGATGCGCTACAGAGACCACTTCCTACCGCAGGGAGGAGACTAGTGGAGATACCAACATGGTCTCACCGATGGGGGAGAACTCATGGGAAGAAAGTGCGGCTGAAGAGAACACCGCGAGGTGGAGGTCCACCTGGGGAGGTCATCGGTTACCAAGGTGGGAACCAGCATGAGGATACATCAGACGGCACCACCCTACTGGGGGGTTGCAACGTCTGGTAGCACTAGGTCCGGTTAGAGCTATGATGCGAATAACTCCGGGAACCCGGCCTAAGGGGCAGGGCTGCTCTCCCCAGCCCGCCCCAGAAGGTGCTTGCTTAGTGATGGATGGAGTGCCTGTTCTTCACCCAGTGGGGAAAGAAGGGAGGCTGAATTGGTATACTGACCCACTCAAGAGAGGGGGAAAAGAACCGATAAGGCGTACACCCTACCAGTTGCCGGTCCTACATGTGGCCATGCAGGACGCGGGCTGACACCGGCTCTACGCGGAGGTTGTAGAACCTCGCGAAGGTGTTGGGTGTAGCCCAACCCGCAGCTCTGCATATGTCTGCGAGAGAGGCCCCCCGTGCCAGAGCCCAAGAGGAGGCTACACCCCGGGTGGAGTGGGCCCTTACTCCTTGGGGGAACGGGCGATTTAGGGATTGGTAAACTGCCTTGACAGCGTCCACAATCCAGTGGGCCTACCTCTGCTTGGAGACAGCTCTCCCCTGCTGCTGACCTCCGAAACAGACAAAGAGCTGATCCGAGCTCCTGAAGCTCTGTGTGCGGTCTAAGTAAAGGCGCAGCGCGCATACTGGACACAACACGGACGGGGTTGGGTCTTCCTCCCCAGTGGGGAGCGCCTGTAAGTTCACCACCTGGTCCCGAAAGGGAGCGATGGGAACCTGGGCACGTAGCCGGGTGCCAGGTCTCAGGATAACGTGAGAATCCCTGGGTCCGAATTCTAGGCAGTCAGGGGACACAGAGAATGCCTGTAGATCCCCTACCCTCTTGATGGAGGCGAGCGCCATAAGGAGAACCGTCTTCATCGTGAGATGAGGAAGAGAGGCATCCCCTAGGGGCTCGAAGGGGGGCCTGGTGAGACCTGTCAGGGCTACATCCAGGTCCCAAGAGGGTATAGAGCGCGGACGAGGCGGATTGCGCCTCCTCGCGCCCTTTAGGAACCTAATGACCAGGTCGTGCTGCCCTAGAGACTTCCCAGCAACTGAGTTGTGATGAGCAGCAATGGCGGCTACATACACTTTCAATGTGGAGGGGGAGAGGTTAGCCTCTAGTCTCTCTTGTAGGAAGGACAGCACGGACCCGATTTCACAACTCCGTGGGTCTTCTCCTCGAGAAGCACACCAGGTCGAGAAGAGGCGCCACTTGTAGGCATACAGTCGCCTAGTGGCAGGTGCCCTAGCCTGAGAAATGGTAGCTACCACCGCTGGGGGTAGACCACTCAGGATCTCCTCGTCCCGTCCAGAGGCCAGACATGGAAGTTCCAGAGGTCTGGCCTGGGATGCCATAACGTGCTCTTCCCCTGGGAAAGCAGGTCCTTCATCAGGGGAATCGGCCAGGGGGGAGCTGTCGTCAAGAGCATTAGCTCCGAGAACCAAGTCCGGTTGGGCCAGTGTGGCGCAACGAGTAACACTTGATGCTCCTCTTCCCTGACCTTGCACAGGGTCTGTGCAATGAGGCTCACTGGGGGGAAGGCGTACTTCCGCTTGTCCCGCGGCCAGCTGTGCACTAGGGCATCCGTGCCGAGGGGTCCCTCGGTCAGAGAGTACCAAAGCGGGCAATGGGTGGTTTCGAGGGAGGCGAACAGGTCTACCTGGGCCTGCCCGAACTGCACCCAAATGAGCTGGACTGCGCGGGGGTGGAGTCGCCACTCTCCACGAGGCGTAGACTGACGAGAGCTTAGGCTGTCTGGTTCAGGTCGCCTGGGATATACGTGGCATGCAGGGAGCGGGTCACCTGCTGACTCCACCGGAGGAGGCGTCGGGCGAGTCGTGTTAACTGCAGTGAGCGAACGCCACCCTGACGATTGATATACGCTACTGTAGTAGTGCTGTCCTACCGGACCAGCACGTGCTTGCCCTGCACGAGAGGTTGTAGTCTCTTCAGTGCGAGTAGCACGGTCCACAACTCTTGATATGCCAGCGCAGGCGGGGGCCCGTCCAAAGCCCGACACTGCGTGCCCGTTGCACACTGCACCCCAACCCTGCAGGGAGGCGTCCGTTGTCACCACGACATGCCTCGTAACCTGCCCTAGGGGTACCCCTGCCCGAAGGAAGGTCATGGAAGACCAAGGGGTTAGGATACATCGGCAGCGAGGCGTAATCACCATCCGCCTGCTGCCGGTGTGCCACGCTCTCCAGGGAACTCGACTCTGGAGCCAGTGTTGGAGCGGTCTCATGTGCATCAACCCGAGGGGTATCACCGCTGCCGAGGATGCCATGTGTCCCAAGAGCCTCTGAAATAGTTTCAGGGGAACCGCTGACTGCGTGAAATGATCCAAGCAGTTCAACACCGACTGGGCGCGTACTGCGGACAGTCGCGCTGTCATGGTGACAGAGTTGAGTTCCATACCAAGATAGAGGATGCTCTGCACAGGGGAGAGGTTGCTCTTCTCTCGGTTGACCTGTAGTCCCAATCGATCTAGGTGCCGGAGCACCAGGTCCCTGTGTGCACACAACAGATATCGCGAGTGTGCCAAAATAAGCCAGTCATCGAGATAGTTGAGTACCCTCACACCCCTCTCCCTGAGGGGAGAGAGGGCAGCCTCCATGATCTTCGTAAAGACTCGTGGAGACAGAGACAGACCGAAGGGGAGGACTCTGTACTAATATGCCCGACCCTCGAAAGCGAACCATAGGAACGGGCGATGACGAGGGAGAATCGAGAGATGAAAGTAAGCATCCTTTAGGTCGATTGCCATGAACCAATCCTGACATCTGACAGATGCCATGATGCGCTTCTGCGTGAGCATCCTGAACGGCAGCTTGTGCAGGTGTCTGTTCAGGGTACGCAGATCTAGGATGGGGCACACCCCCCACCTTTTTTGGGGACGATGAAGTAAGGGCTGTAAAACCCCTTGGACATCTCGGCTAAGGGGACGGACTCGATCGCACTCTTCGCCAGAAGGGTGGCGACCTCGCCCCGTAGTACGGGAGCATCCCGGCCTCTGACCGAGGTGGCGAGGATGCCCCGAAACTTGGGCGGGTTTCTGGCGAACTGGATCGCGTAGCCGAGACGGATCATTCTCCTCAGCCACCGTGACGGTGTGGGAAGCTCGAGTCAAGCTCCCAGGGACCGCGACAGGGGGACTAAGGGTACGATCTGCTTCATCGGGGTGGTTCGATGGCTGGCAGTGTGGGTCTCTCGCCGGGGGCCCCCCGGAAAGAAGACTGGCTCTGCTGGTTTGCCTGCCTGGCGATGCAGCTCCACGCACCGTCGATTTGAGAGTGCTGAGGGCTGCAAAGTACATTCGATGTTGCGCCTCGCCAAGACGCAACGTCGAGTGGCCGAACACCGTCTGACAGAGGGTGAGAGCGGCTGTGAAGAACACCCAGGGAGATAGGAAACTCTTTTTGTGAAAACGTGGGCGCTAGGCCCCCGTAGGGTCTTCCCGTCAGGGTCGCTTCTTCCTCGAAGGTTGCTGACGGGGTGGTGGTCTCCCCTTCGATGCCCTTTTCCGGGGTGCCGCCTGGGTAGGGAGCGCTGGAACCGGAGCTGGCTTCGAAGAGGGCCGGGGCTGCTGGAAAGCAGAGGCCGCACAGGATCTCGAATGCATGTGGGCGGCCGAGTCCCGGCGGGGTAGGATGTGGCTAATCGCCTCCATCTGCTTCTTCACTGTTGAGAACTGCTGAGCGAAGTCCTCGACAGTGTCACCAAACAGCCCACCCTGCGCAATGGGCGTGTCGAGAAAGCGGACTTTCTCGGCGTTGCTCATCTGCGCAAGGTTGAGCCAGAGGTGCCTCTCCTGGACCACCATGGTGGACATCGCCCGACCCAGGGCCCGCGCGGTCACCTTGGTCGCCCTTAGAGCGAGGTCGGTGGCGGCGCGGAGTTCCTGCATTAACCCCGGGTCGGTCTTACCCTCGTGGATCTCTTTCAACGCCTTGGCCTGGTGGACCTGCAGGATGGCCATGGCGTGGAGAGAGGAGGCAGCTTGGCCCGCAGCAGCGTAGGCCTTCGACACCAGCGATGCCGAAGTCCTACACGTCTTGGACGGGAGTTTCGGTCGACCTCTCCAGGTGGACGCCGCCTGCGGGCACAGAGGCACCGTGACTGCACGTTCCACCTGGGGCACGTCGACGTAACCCTTAGCTGCCCCACCATCGAGGAAAGAGAGAGCGACGGAACTGGTTTGACGTGTACGTGCCGAGAAAGGGGCATTCCACGTCTTCGTCAGTTCCTCATGCACTTCCGGGAAGAACGGAACCGGGGTTGGGCGCGGCTTGGAGTCGCGCTCAGAGCCCAAGAACCATGTATCCAACCGTGAGCGCTGGGGGAGAGGCACCGGAGTGCACTCTAACCCAATGCACACGGCGGCCCGGGAAAGCATGGCCGACATCTCGACATCCGCCTCCTCCTGAGCTCGCCCCCCCTTGGGGGGGAGCTGCAAAGAGTCGTCGGGATCGGATGCCAGCAATTCGCTCTCCGATGCTGCGATAGACATCTCATCATCATCACGCATCGTGTCCGAATACGTGAAGGAGGACGCTGACGGTGTGGCACCGCCTGCTAGGGAACGGTGAGGCGAGCGAGACGGGGTGCGAGCGGTCCGCGAGCACTTGGCTGACGGATTAGCGCTCGCAGAAACCCCCATATCACCCTCGCCGCTCGCCTTGGCGGACGGAATGGCCTTAGCCATCCTCGTCACAGCCCGGGAAGCCTGCGAGGTGGTGGCTGGTTCTCGGGAGAAGACAGCCACCCGTGACCGCAACGTCTCTATGACCATCTGCCCGCAGTGCGGGCAAGATGAGTCCACGAAGGCTGCCTCAGCGTGTTGGACCCCCAAACACCTGACACAGACATCGTGCTTGTCCCCTTCCTCGATGAGGACACCGCACCCACGAGAACAGCGGGACATGCCACGCTGGAGAAATTTGCTCTTTTAGAATGCAGACGGTGAGTCACCGTCTGCAGGCTCGAACACCTCTGGAACCGCCGAGACGCCCAGGGGAAGTCGCTGCACGAAGGGACAGTCCGCTGCACCACGTCGTAGAACCGGCAATTGAAGTTTTTTGCTAAGTAGCAAGAGAAGATCTTCATAACCGAAGGCTCCGTAGAACAAAAGGTGAATGAATGATGCATGCCGTCTCCCTTTTATATACGGATTTCCGGGGCGGAGTCCGGCATGCAAATTTCATTTGCCAATTTTCATTGGCCTTTTCTAAGTAGTCGGAAACGATTGGTTCTCAGGGACGACACAACGTCGAGAGACCGACAGAAAGGGAACAATAGATCCCTATGAAGCCCTTCACACTGCGCACGATCATTTGTGCTACGAGACAGCAAGGATTTTTTTCAAACAGTGTCAAGTCCCTGCGATGAAAAGTGCTGTTCAATTAGATTTATGCTTTACATCTAGGGTGACCACCCGTCCCGATTCAACGCATACAATGGGTCTCATTCACTAAGCATGCGTACACACAAATTTGTGCTTGAAAGCTGCATACCAACGCTTTCACGAACAAATCATGATTCACAAAAACTTTCATACTAAAATGTATTCTAAATATTAGAGAAAAGATAGGAACAGTTGAAAGCACACGTACGCAAAAATCACCAGTCTCTTTCTTTCCTTCTTTCTCTAGAAGACAAAATGCATGTTTCATCTTTGGATAACAGCCTGCGTGCCAACGCTTTCACGAACAAATCATGATTCACAAAAACTTTCGTACTAAAATTTATTCTAAATATAAGAGAACAGTTGAAAGCACACGTACGCAAAAATCACCAGTCTCTTACTTTCCTTCTTTCTCTATAAGACAAAATGACAAAATGGATGTTTCATCTTAGCATAATAGTTATATATTGTAAATAATATATATATGTATATATATATAATTACACGTAGATGTATATTTAATTGTAAAATTATTTCATCATATACAGTGTGTGACAGGGAGGCGTGACGAGAGCCGTGGGAGGAGGAAGCGAGGCCCGGACGCGATTGATAATGAGTGTCAGCTGGGCGTCATTCTGGCCTGTGGCTACCCGATCCGTCCCGGAAACACAATTTGTTCCGCGCATGCGCGAAACTGACGTCACTTCCTGTTATCGCCGACGTTTTACGACAGTCTTCTCGACCTGGGACCAGCTCGGAATCAGCTCGGAATCTGGCAGGGGTGCATTTCTCGGCATTACACCTGTTCCGGGCGTCTTCGAATTTTATCATCAAAGGTAATTAAATTGCGTTAAGCGATTTTATAATTAAAAGGAGAACTGACAATCTGTTACAACCTGGGTCATGTGCTTAATTTACAAAGTTATGTTTAAAATATCGAGCTACATTAACTGTACTTGTTAAATTCCCGTATAGAATAAGAAAACGATAGAACCCTTCACAGATATGCTAATGGTTTACATTAAAATACTACTATGAACCATTAGCTTTTACCATTAAAACCATTACAAATTTCTTTCTTTGTAGTGTGATTTGTGCATTATTTTATATATTAATTATAAATCAATTTATATATAAAATTGGTTAAATTTATGTGATGTTTTTATTGACCTTTATGGAGTTTAATTTTAGTCAGATATCACATAATATGATATTTCTTTTAACTGCAACTTTTTCATGCTTTTTTTCCTTCTTCAAACAGGCGACAGACTCTTCTACACCGGCCCAATTAAACAGTACATGCGGCTAGTTGTCCTGTCCGAGGAAGACAACCTGATGGTTTTGGAGATAAGACTTACAGAACCATATTTAGGTTTAGACTTAAGATAATTTACTGGCCTTGACCCAGGATCATGCACTGAAAAAACAGGAAGAGACCTTGAGGTATGTTTTAAATGATGGAATTGTGTCAAGCAAATGTATGTATATAACTAAACATGTTTATTCGACTGTGCTCTGGAATACTTGATTCTGATTGGCCAGTTGCAACATTCCAAGGTTTGATATTCCCAGATAACAAGCACACAAAACTAATAACACATGGTAACCCAGTCTTTATCACACTGTCAGGCTTTATTCTGCGATAACAACCTGCTGCCTGTACATCATCCCTTACCTAAAAATTGCAGTTGTTTTTT